>NC_046333.1:122744527-123044527 GCF_000738735.6 Corvus cornix cornix | reverse complement strand
TTATGAGTCACAACCATGAGACAAAATCATTCCTTTCATGTATTTGTCCCAGCAGAAACATTGATTAAACGTTAAGGAAAACTTGGAGGGAACAAAGAAAATAAAAAAAAAATTCCTTTACGAATTTCACACACCACTGAATTCCGTAAACTGAAAACGTATTTTCTCTCTTCTCACTCATCTCTCCCCCTTCCTTGTTTGAAAGCAGTGAAAGAAAAAAAATATATTGTCTTTAAACTTCAAAAGGTTTGTCCTTTCTGTTATCCTTAGAAACATTTTTCAGGTCATCAAAGAGTATTTAGCACTCAATGATTTCTCAATGAAAAAGTCAATTCTTCGTAAAGGAACACTTGTTTCCTATCAGTTTGCTTACCTGGGTGAAAGAATAAAGCAAGGAAAATCAGAACTTATACAATAAACCCCCTGTGCAGACTCCAACAGGCATGCACCTCCTGTATTTATGTGTATAGTGTACTCTGTATTCAGAAGAAAATAAATGTGAGAAAATGTTTTTTCTCTTTTCCTATTTTCCTCATCACAATTCGTATTTACATTCTATTTTGATTTCTATGAAAATATTACTATTTCTAGTGCAAAGTCTATTACTGGTATTAAGTTTAGTATAGATCTGTGTTCATCTACTTAGGTAACATCATCCAAGAATGCTGATTTAATCAGTTCAGAAATTTGCTTCAGATGGCTTAAATTCTTTATTTCTCTCCTTATTTTACACTTCTAGGAATTTATTTTGCTTCTGCTATTTTTACACTATTTCTGTGAAATTCAGAGAGACATTTCATTGAGGCCTAAGTCTAAAATGACACAATTTATTAAAAGCATATCCGATGTTTCCTGCAATTTCACTTAGCATTATCCTGTTATCAGCAAGTCTTATTAACTTAAAATTTATTGACTTCTTTAACCCTCAAATATAAGTTTATTTTCACTGTATGTCTACTCAAAATCAGCCCTTGAAATCTTCATGTTAATATCTCAACACCAGTAGTTATCTTTTGCAACTAATTCACATTTCTAGCAGTGGTACATAACCTTATCTTGACTATGCAAATGAATTTAGCTCTTTTAATGTACAACACACTAAGAAATGGAGACACTAGTGTCCACAATTACCTTCCACAAAATCAACATTTTTCTGCCAAAGACATTGTTGCTTGTTGATACCATTTCAAGTGGCCTTTGGACAGTTCTGTTTCTGTGCTTCTGGACAGGCTTCAAGGCAAAAATCAAATTTTTAAAAAGATCAGTGTTTTCCAGTGTGCTCATGTGTATTCTCGAGCACAGGTTTACGTGTGTCAAAAATCCTTCGATTACTCCCAGTGTAAAGGTGTGCAGGACCTGATTCTCCTACACAGCAACATTTTGGGATATTTAATAATTTTTACTCATTTTGTCTTGGGTCATAAGCCAGACTGTATAAGTGTTTCATATGAAAAGCAAGTTCTGCAGCATAACATAAAAGAGCTTATAATGAGGGCGCTTCCCAGGACTGTGGAAGACCTACACACAACTCTACGTTATGGTTTTTGTGCAATATTCCAGAAACTGCTCCACATTACTTGGCTACTTGTTCTTATTGTTTATGTCTCCATCCATCTCTTGTATTGCTGAAAAAAATTATTAGGCATTATTTCAGTCTAAATTTTACGTCTTCTCCCTGGATGTTGAAGACTGATGTTCTAATCTTCACTTCAAGTAAAGGAAGGACTTGAACACTTTAGGTTGCACCTTCTGCCACATAGTCATTCTTTGTTCTTTCACCTTCCTGAAACCAGTAAGTGGAAGATTTTGGTTCATGTTTGTATCTATATACGTAAGTACACATATGAATAAGTAAAACATATACATGCATATATATTCCAGTTCAAAACTGGAACATTCCATTAAAAACTAAATACATTTAAGAGTTCTGACTAGTCTAAAAAAACCTGAAAACCCTGCAAAAAAATTTAAGTGGAAATACCACTAATCACAACTCTTGCAAAATTATAGCTCTACAGGAGAGCGACAGGTAGGGAGTACCTGCTGTGGAAAATTGGAAAAACACCTTCAGTAGGAAGAAAGGCTGTTCAAAGAAAAAAATCAGAAGGCTCAAACTCACAGTAGTTTTAATAAAATCTCAGCTTTGTCAAATGGCCAGAAGGGACTCCAGCAAGGTAAGTTAAAGCTTCTTCTTGGGTTATTGAAGCCATCCTGTACCAAATAAAATATAATTTCTCAAGCAATTACTGATTTTTATCCCTTTAAACTCCTCCTTAAAAACCTACCTTTTCCTCTATCCCTACAAATCACCACCCTCTGGGAGTGGTTATTCTGGTGGCCACCTGTAAATATATAGGCCACAGTGAATAACCTAAGTGTGTACCCGTAGTTACTGTTATTGCATCTTTCTCCTCTTCACAGTCTTTGTTTCAGGTTCAGAGAAGTCCCAGATTATGAAGTGTGTCGTAGGTGGATGTCTCTGTAATTTTCTGCCTCGGCAGTAGAATAAAGCACAGACTCTTTTGTGGAGTTACAGGTGTTATCTGAATATACTTGTAATATGCAATGTGCAGTATCCAATTTGGCAGCCATCAATACCTTGGCATATCTGCTGTGAAAACAAGGGGAAAATATATCGGTCTGTACAATCAGGCATGTGTGTGCATTCCTGGGAAACTGAAGAGACATGCAGGAGTCACCATTACTACCCCAGCTTCTGCTGGGCTTGGAGGGGTGGTTAGAGCGCTCCAGCATTCCCTATGTGCATTTCTCCTTCAGCAAAGAAAGAAGATTTTGTTCGTTTGAAGCTCTGCACTCGTCTTAAGTTTTCCCTCCTACTTATTTCATATCTCTCTGACTACTAAGTCCACTTTGCCTATTCTCACCTTTATCTTTGGATACATATTTTCACACCTGATACTCATTTTCATACACTATTTTGTGGCTTCCTTGGTAACATAAGATGCTGAATTCTCATTCACATGTTTAGGTGTAAACACCTGCTGCAAGTTCCTGAAGCCCATTCTGATGGAGAGTTTTGGCTCACAGTCCCTCAGCAGTGTTCCCCACACTTTTTAAGAGTGCCTTTGTTGTTACAAATCCAATCTCTTTTTAAGTTTACATTGCCGCTGCCTCCTCTATCACTGTGCATTTCTGTTACAGGCACATCACAAACTCCTGGCTACTACAGTAAATTCAGATGATGGCTTGCCTGTAAATTAGATTTGTGTGTGTAAAACCGATGCTTGTTTACACACTGGAATGATGCCAAAAACCAGCTCAGATGAAACAAAATATTTATGAATTGGATAAACTGGAAACTTACATCTTCATAAGGTGTTCAGAGTGGATTCAGGTATAATTTCCCTTGCTCTGCCCCATTCTTCCTAAGGACTACTAGAAATACTGCATTTTTAAAAGACACAGCTTTTTAATTTATACTTAGTAATATTAAAGCAAATCTTAAAACAATCCTTTATGAAACAAGTGATCTTAACTATTGTAATTCACATGAATTTAATTACACCAATTTTTACAAGTAATTTAAATATTGCTTTAAGAGAAGTTGGTTTTTTGCTACCATAATAAAATAACTTGTTTTATACAAGATACAGAAGAATATAATTTGATCATTTCTTCTGTTAGCCTTTGTTACATAGATTTTTACATAATCATTACTCATAATGTTCTGACAGATAATGCTATTACTAGCGTTACAATCTTTGCTATTATTATAAAAAATCTTCTGGCTTTGTGAAAATTTTAATTTATTAAAATGTAATGAAAGCACATCTAACATGAACCATAATTTATGAAAATTTTAGATGTGCTGCTTGACATTCATGTCATCAGGCTTCAAAAGTTTCACATCTGAAATGTGAAATTACACAGATTTATAAAGATCCCTTTTCAGCATGTTAGCTGGCACTATCTTCTGTAAAATGTATATGTTTGGCTTTAAAGAGACAGGCGCATGTAATTTTAATGTCAGCACCAGCATCACCAAAAAGTGCCCTGGCAATCAGTGGAAAGGTTTAATAGGTTTCCTGTCTTGTTCTTAATTTGCTGAAATTACAAAATCAATACTTTCAGTTGTAGCTGCAGCTACCCGTTTTACTGCTTTAAGATAAAGTCTACAATAAAGTAACCTTCACTTTCAATTTGTAGCGCAGAACATCAGGGTGTTCTTGGCCACTAACTAGTCTTTCTTTTCTCAGCCAGCATGAGACATTCTAGGTGTGTGATGTTGCCCTTCAAAGGGGAAAGATGCATTTTGTATTAAGCAGAGCTCTCATCAGTGACTCGGTTTGTTTATTTTTAACATCTCAGTCTACTCTCTCCTAAAGTCACCTCTGCACGGGTTGTTCATTATTTCCCTGTCTCTCTGTCTTGATATTCTATACTACGTAAATAAGTGATTGGTGTTGAAATGGCCTAATCTTTGTTTTACTCCATAGTCTCCCTTTATGACACAGGAGCATATTTTTCTGCTGCAGCTAAAAAAGGAAATTCTCCATAGTTAGTCACATTTTTAATAGTGAATGTGATGGCTGCATATGCAAAAGGTCTCTGAAAGAACCAAAATGAGGACAACCAGATCAGCACCACTGGAAAGGTCAAGCTCTAGCACAGAGCAAGAAGGAAAAACCAATAAATACCTTTCCATGGGCTGCTCTGCTATGCCTCCCAGCTCTTTAATGATAGAAGTGAAAAAACATATCTTTACACAATCGTTTAGTCTTCCAACTCAAGTCCAACCTGTTCAGCAAGTATTCTGCACTCAAAAATTAAAGTTGTAAGATGAAGTTTTGACCCTCTTATCCCTGTTTCACAAGCAATTAAAATGTTTTTAAATTTGTGGGGGGTTTTTTGTTTCTGTTTTTCTCTGATAACTCTCTTCCTGAAATACTTTTCAGCATATAAACTCTCTTCATCACTTAGCTGAGCAATATTCTGGAGCTATTAGCACTGGAGAAGGGCTTTGGCTTGGTCCTCTTCTAGTGAAGCAATAAAAAGAATGTTAAGCTGCTGCTCACAAAAGGTTGCAGTGTAAGATGTCTCAGTGCTTTCCAGTGATGCAAAATGTGTTCACACCAAGGAAAAACAGCTCTCAACACCTGCTACCCCAAATGTTAACGAATACACACACACACGCACCCACAGACACACATGCACATTATGCTTCTTTCTTCTCAGCCACAGCAATTTCAAGTTGGAAATTTTACTCATAAACAGCACATGATGGAGTAAGGATACTGTAAAACAGAAAGCACAGTTGATCACAGATGGAATACAGCTCATCACATGAGGAAAACAGAGCCTCCAAATGCCACAGCTCCTTTGCTTCGTGCTCTACATTTTTAACTAGCTGCTCAAGGTAAAAGCATGCTATTTATCTTGTGATGTACTCTCTGTAAATGAAAATTCAGAGTAGATCTAGAAACAATTTTGCACCAAAGAAAACAAAAGCATTTGTCTCTAAACAAGTCAAGAGAAATGCCAAACGATTCAATGAAGATCACTTGTGTCATTTATGTTTGTTTTGATTGGTCCTCCAGTGTTTACAGCACTCAACTCAGCAGGCTCAGAACCCCAAATCTATATTTAATTTAAAGCATTGCACCATCACTCAAATCTTTCAGCAGCCTCACTACAGTCTAAAGAACAAGAGCAGAGGGACCTGTTTACATGAAGCACTTTTACATGCTCCAAGGGATTGCAGAATAGTTTTAAACAAATTATATCAAGATATAAAGGAAATGAAGATTTTTTTGTGAAACAAAATATTTTCCAGTACATGTAGGCTTTTTGCCTACATTAAATTCTGTCCATTTTCAGGTGTTCTCAGCAAGAGATCATATTGCAAGACAATATAAAATATTCCAAAAGCAGATTTAAACTGAAAAATAAGATGAATCTCAGAAAACTTAATTTTCATCAGAACTAATATGGTGATCAGAAAACATATTGTAATAAAGGTAGTCATTGCTATGACATTGAAAGCTTTGTAAAAATTCACAGCAGTTTAGAGAGTTAAATAGAATAAAATAAATAATCAGCATATATTTGAGGGCCCAGTCCTTTCAGATGCAGAAACCAAAGTTTTACAAAGATAACCAGTTGAAGGGGAAAAAACCGAGTCCCCATTTAAGCATACACAGGTAGTCTAGTCTTAAAATATGTCTGGCTTGTCAAAGGGAATGAGCCCTCAATTTCTATTAACAACAGCCAGGGTAGGATCCACTAGCTGTTTTGCAAAACCAGCCCTGATGCAAATGGAGAGTTACTAATGTCGTATGCACGGTGTCAAAGAGCAGCAAACCTCGCTGTAACCATGGTGGTAGCATGCATCAGCACAGCATTACTGCAGTGGTTTTCAATCCTTGTCAGGCTGCTGGTGTAAAAGTCTCTAACTAAATTTAGGGGTCTCTCCGGGGAAAGGAAGCTGAGATAGAAGAGAGTTTAGAAAACTAGACACAGTTTATCTATGTTTATTATTCAAATTTTCCCGACGTGCCATGAGGTTTACTGGGGAACCTGTTACCTTGTTTGAAAATCTAGGAGCTTTTGTGCATTCGCCCTACCTTATCATCTCCCTGGCTGCCAGTCTAGAACTGCTGCCCCTGTCCCTAGCTGGGCCGTTCCAGGTATGAAGTTTGATCAAAGCCTGTCAGAACTGTTGTCTGCAGATGCTACTCACTGTGAAGCATGTTTCCTCCTCAATGACTCAGTCATTTGTAGGACCCTGGGCATGAGGACTTGCTGCTTCACAAGCACACACAGTTAATGAGCCCGTCCAGCTCTTCTCCAGCTAGGATCAGAGTGAGGCCAAATTTGCAGCACCCAGTCCCAGCTCCCTCCAACAGGAGGAGAAGGGAGTGATTTGGGAGAGGGTATCCAAAGGTTTCAGCACTAGGCAGTCCCCAGCCTTCAGGAAAATGCAGAGAGGGAAGGAGAGCAGACCAAAATTAGCTTCAACCCTGGAAAAAGGAGACAGGCTTGTTATAGTTTTCTTCCTCTTACCAGAAACATTATTCCGGCATCTGTGTTTCTTTCAACCCTGTTGTGCTTCTCAGCAGACAGGGTAATTTGACCCAGAGGATTTTGGCTATCTAAGCTATGCTTAATCATTTGGCCCCATTACATCACTACAAAACAGTTCAAAATAGAGGGCTCCTTTTAATAGATTTCTTGCTTCAGTTAACAAAAATTATTCAAACTTCAGTTTTTGCTGAGCTTATTAAAGCAGGACTGTGTTTAAGTTATAGTAATTGTCAATAAAGTCTTTTATAGCAGATTTAACTCAGCATATTTTAGACCTTGCCAATTCGAGACAGTTTCCATAAAAAGGAGAACAGCAATGTTACAGAGTGATAACTCAAAAATGGAAAAAAGGAATTATTTAGCATAAAAGGAATTATTTAGCATAGTAAAAGGAGGTATAACTAGGAGTAATGGGAGGAAATTAATAAAGGGAATGTATCAGTAGGGGAAAAAGAAAAACCTGACAGTGAGTTAACCAATAGAAAAATCTCCCCAGAGAGCAAAGAGTAGCCCACTGCTAGCCAATTTTAAAATAACTGGCCAAAACACTACCAAAAAAATAAACAGGCTGGTAATAATTTTGCAACCATACAGATAGAAGACTAGGTACCATTCTGTCCCCCACTTCTAAATTTTATGAAAGTGAACAAGTCATTTGAGCTTTCTGATTGACAAATCTAGTGAAATTCAGCATTCTGGCTGCTGAGATGTAATTGCACAGCTTTTATCGTTGCCAGCATCAGAAGTCGAGGCAAAAAAAAAAAAGAAAGGAAAAGTGTTTGGTTTGTGCTTTGTGGTTTGGGTTTTTTCTTTTAATTGACATTCCTTTTGTTAGTCTGAGTTATTTGATTTATCTAGTAAAAATGTGCTCCTTGACTGACACTAAGACAACAAAAATTGTACTAAAAAAATGCTTCATAACAAGAACTTAAATTATAATTTTTAAATCAATAATTTGTAACAGTAAAACAAAGCAGAAAAGCCAAAATGCTCTTATATAAATACCTCAAAATTGTATCAAAATATGATAATTTCTGAAAATTCAGAATAAAAATTAGCATCCATCTGCACTCCTTGTTTTGCAAGACATTTTATAAAACATTGTGTTTATTAAAGATAATTGAGGCAACAGAAATACGTTTGTGGGGTTGAATATTTTTTACAACTTTTTAAAAATCTAGTGAAAAATAAACAGTTAAGACTAATAGCAAGTTTGCAGGCAAGAAACGAGCTATCCCATACTGACTAGACAGCAATACCTGTTCAATAAAAAGGATTAGACTGTTCCCTTGGTGCTGGGCTTTTTTGGATAGGATAAAACTTTTGAGTTATTCAATGTCTGCAGTAAAATTTGGAAAATGTGTTAATTGAATGTGTGATTGAAATTAGAAAATGTAAATCTTCTGAATAGTTTCTGTATATTCATGACTATCACATGTTTTGACACAAAGAAATAAAATAATCAACAGATTTGGTTTTAGCATCATTACATGTGAAAACAGAACAATTTTTAAAAAAATGTATGAACAGTTTTATGTATTTTTAAAAGAATGTATGAACAGTTTATACTTAATTCAGATTTAAATTTTTCTTTTGTTTAAATAAAAAGTCCTACCTTTACTCACAAATTTACAGCAACATGCCATAAACCCTTGCATCTAATTATTTTTTAATCACATCTTCTGACACAGATGATTTCAGCTAGATCTACAATGAAAACAGAATCACAACAGAAACTCTGACATACTGGGACCAAACCAATGTTAGTCTGCACAGCTGTGATTTTGTAGGATTATACATGTTTCAGTTTATTTCTGCTGTTTTTTGGACTTGCCATGAGCACATTATGAATTTGGTGGGATTGGAATACATTTTTCTTATTCTTATATTGTAAGTTTAAATGCTTATACTAAAACTTGTGCTCAGCATATATTTGTCCTTTATTTTTTAAGAAGCAAAAGATTTATTTCTATATAAGGCAGAGAACTTTAAAAACAAATTGCTACAGAACTCCTCTACAAACCAGAAATGTTTATACTACATTACACAAATACTGATGTTATTATTTAGCAGTTTAAAATAGAAAATTTTAGCATGTAAAATTATGTTTTAGAGTGTGATTTTAATGCTAAAAGATTAAGACATTGATATAGGTAGGATTAGGTTAATGATTTTTTTTGCTAAAATCAAAGTATGATGTACATCAGTTCTGTGTAAACATGTAAAATAAATAAATGAATTTTTAGGTCTTCCTAGGCATTATTTCATTTAGTATAGAACTTCAAGTACTCTAAGCTTAGCATGTAAACACACAGCTAAAATAAACAAATTACAAAGGAAAAAATCAATCCAACTTTAAGTAAGGTCATGTAGTTTGAAATCAGGGGTTTTTTTGTTAGGCATAAAATAGAATGATTTCCTAACCTGATTCTCCCTAGCAGTGTTGCCCATTTTCAAGTTACAAATGAGAAACTGGAGTAACAAATAGTCGTGTTGAAACTAAAAGCTTGTGAGTGCATCATAAAAATATTTAACTCCTTGCCATTTCTACATTTAAAACTTCTATTCAAATATGTTTGAGCATTTCAGGGCAAAATGATTTAAAAACCCCATAAATATTGCGGTTTAAATTTAAGCACTCCTCAGAAATGATTCAGAGCAATGTTGTGTTTGCATCATGCTGTGACTCACCATTTACTCTGAGCAATTCACGTGTGTAAAACGTGTGGAGGGCCAGGTGGAAGTTGGAGGTGCACTGGGAACAGAGCTCCTCTTCTGTCTCCAGCTGCCATGATATCCTAACAAGGGCAGTGTGTCCGTGCACATCCAAATAAACTTCAATAACCATTCACCCCTCCTGTTTACAGGCAACCAGTATGTCTGGAGGTAGGGTATGTTTTCATGTATACACAGACACCACAATGCCAAATGCAGTAAGACGTACAAACACTCAAGGGAAGAATTTATTGCTTGAGCAACCTGCTTCCTTAAAAATAAGTAGTAGTATCAGTGCATGCACTCTCTTAAGACATGCTTTAAATTCACTACTTTATCCCTTCGCTTATATCCACCTGGTAAGCAGTGCAACAAGACACTGGAAGCTGATTTTTTTTAAATATTTGACTGTTTTTCTAGCGTTTAAAATCTCACAACTTCAGAACTGAGTTAACTTACAACAAGAACATCATAAAATTAGGCAGGGAAACTTTAGATAATATTATATGCATTTAATTTTAAATATCTATCTATCGAGACAGAAAATTGTATTCTAAAAATGCCCCATATTTTAACAATGCACTTTAACTAAAAAAGAGTAATTGCAGAAAAAAAGTATTCTATAAGTTTTCTTCCCTTCAGAATTTAAGGGAAAGCCAGTATTGTAATACTTCTCCATATCTCTCCCTTTCACTTTGTTTTCTTAATTCGGTTCTGCTCACTTCCCTTTGCTTCTTGTTTTCCTGCATTCTCTCTATTTTAACACGTATAGATAACAAGAAAATCATATTTAGAGCTATATTTTCTAATTTTTTTCATTTCTAGAAATTAGATACTTGGGAAAAATCATGTTATCACAAGTAAGATCCTTCTGGAAAGTGACAAAACCCAAAAGCTGTTTCAGTAAGGTACTGTTTCAGCACCTTACCCCTGCCCAAGAAGGTAGATAAGGGGATCTTTTACAAGACAGTTTAGTCACTCCCTGCCATGTCAACTATTGGGGACAGAGAAACAGTGAGGCTAGAAAGCAAAGCCTTAGGACTTTATCACTTTTCTCCTTCTTAAGATCTGCTACTTATTAGCATTTTTTGATAGTACAGACTAAGTTTTACCCCAAAAGAACAAAAAGGAGTCACAAATATTTGCCTCAGCTACAGTAGCCCTGTGCTGTGCAAAGCAAGAATACACTCCAAGTCTTATTTACCTACAGCCGTTTAGTATCTCATCTGTTGTAAGAAAGCATGATCTTCCCATTTGATTACACTTTGGTTTAATCACATGTAAGTAAACTCTTTATTGCTGATGCAGAATTTTGCAACTGAGATTTTCCTTTTCTGTAGTACTATAAGATTCAGAAGGCAAACCACGCACTCGATCTAACAAAGCAGTATAATAGGGATGGAGGGGAGAAGCAATTTGGAGTCTATAGGAAGGTTACCATAAAATTTACATTTTCCATAAAATATAAGTAGCCACCATTTTGCTGTAATCCCAGAGCAGCAACGAAATGGTGGTACAGAAGAAAACTACCCTATCAGACACATTTCATCATTGCTTCTATCCATCACTATCTTCTTTCGCTAGCGTGATTATCATTTACCTTTCTCCTTCTTACAAGCAACCTCCTACTTTTAGACTAAAAATTGATAGACCTAGCATAGTAAATAGATAAGGTGTAATTATCAAACTAAGACTACATACTGTACAAGTCCTCTCCCCCTCACCCCACTTCAAACTGCAAAAAAGTACTGCATAGTGTTTGTATCACACACTGATGAACACATCCCTTGGAACTGCTACTGTATGAAAGCTGTATCCTAGAGGTAGAACACATGGTATGGAATATGGCTGCTGCATTGGTCAGTATGTATTTTAATTATTATATGATGAGACATACATAAGTAACACTCAGAAGACCAAAATGGCTTAAACTAATTATTTTAGATTGTAATGTACAACATTGCATTTTGTGAAGAATTTTATATTTAAGTGAATAAATGTATATTGGCATACTCGATTTAGAAATTTATATTAAGGCATCAATTTTGATACGCAATGCCTTTGTTTTTTTTAATTATTGCATGCTTTTCAGAAGGTGTGGAAAGGAGTGCCTACTTGTACATAAAGAGGGAAACAGTATTTTTAGATTGGTGCAGGTCTATTCTGTGATACTGTGCTGTACATACTAAAAGAACTCATAAATTTTATCCTGTAATCTCTACAGAAGCACTATGTGCTATAAGCTTTATTAACTAGGTGCTAAATTTATAAATTTGTAATAAACTAGAAAAGTATATTCTGTAATATATTTTCTAAAAGCTTGCTTGGTGTTTATTACTATAAATATGTAATGAAGTTAAGATGGATCGCATTTTCAAATACAGCATGTCGTAGGAAAATGTTCTTGTTTTTCAGACACAAGTTGAATATTTTAGATTCCGATATCATTTTATAACTAATATATCAGAAAGCACACAAATGTGGGTCATTTAGGTGATAGTGCATGCTGAATTTAAATGTTTTTTCGGAGAACTTTTCAAAAACATCCTTAATGATGTGAAATTTGTTTTTACAAATCTGCAATTATGTACAAGTAAAACAAATGTCCTGTTCCTTCTTAAGTACTCCCATCCTTTTCCAGTACAAAACAAAGAGTATTTAGGTAACACTGCCACCTATTGCTTAAAGGTCATAGTGACTAAAATCTGGTCCAGTTTTTTTATCACTCATTGCTCGTTTTGACAACTATGCTTTCATTATTTCTAACAACTGAATGAGACTTCCATGTTCTTTCATATATAATAAACATCTGCCTTCAGTACTTATGACTACAATTTGTCTAGAATCAATGAAAACTTAAGAGACTTTCAATATTGATAAATATAAAAAAAAATACTAAAAAAAAATTAATTTCAAATACAAAATCCATCCACAAAACGAACAAAAAGAAGATTCTTCCTGTTATAGCATGGCAAATACTGAAAAATCCAATTTCTTTGTTAGATATAAGTTGTCTGATAGAATCCAAAATAGCATAATTCTTGTAAACATATCATGGATATGCAAATACTCAAATTGTAAACAGACATCTGCAGGTCTTTTAAGGACACAGCTTTGGAAGCATGAAAATAAGTCACTATAAGATCAAACCTAATTCTTTTCAGTAAATAATTCTGTTTTCAGGACAATGATCAAAAGATCACTAATTCCACATCTGAACAAGAATCATGCCATAAGAATAACCTTTGTTAGCTTGGAAAAAAAATAAAAAAGGAGAAAGAAAATTATTTCCACTTCTTTCAAAGAAAAAGTGAGAAAAAATATATTCAATCATACTAAGGAAAATCATATGAATCAATCAGAAAGACAACACCAGTTGTATAAACTATATAATATAAGTAGTGTCTAGGTTAATTTACAGCAATATAGAAAGATTACTTAGTTTGGAAGAAAATTTATTGTTGAAAGGCTCTTTTTTATCCTCAGTGTATTATTCAGTCTGCATGTATAAAATAAGTTGGCTTTACTTCTTCACTACAGGGAAGTAGCTGTATATTTTATAAAATCCCTTATATTCTCTTCTATTATTAGAAGAAAAAGTATGAATCCATTGTTCTTGTGCCCAAAAATGTTCAGAGTTACTATGCAGAATGCTGACATTTGTCCTACCTTAAAATATCTTACTAAGAGTCCAGCTCAATTTCTAAGATTGTGAAATTTTAAGGCAGATGTATGCACTCAGGAAGAGTAAAAATAAAATATATTTTTAAAAATAAAAGTGATTTTGTTTTGGTTTTGCTTTGTTGTTGTTTGTTTGATTGTTTGTTTGTTTTGAGGCAGGGGGGTTCTGCTTGTTGTTTTTCTGGTTTGGTTGCGGGTTTTTTAAATTAAATTTAAAGTATTTTAAATCTCAAATATTTGAAATATCCATGGTAGCAGAGAGAGTATTTATACAAACAGAAGGAATCGATGTGAAGTTTAAATTCCTTATAGACAATATTTTTTTCCTGTAATCATAACTACATCCCTTCAGAACTCAGAAAAAACATAAAACAAGACTTGTTCTTGCAGTTAGGGACTCCTGATCTTTTCCTCACTCTTACGGTTTTACTCTATGACATTTTTAACCATTTCTCTCCTGCCAGAATGTCTCAAAACAGTCACCTATCAAATCCAAGCAGTGTCCAGAGCTAATGTCAGAAAGGGAATGACTGAATACAAATAGATATCTGCACACCTTTTCTTATCTTTCCTGGTTTATTTCTTATTTCTACACTTTCAACTCTAGTAACAATGCATGATTCTCACACTGGTGAAAAAACTCTGAACTTTGTTTTCTCTTTTTTACTTCTTTGAATAAAATGAATATTCAAGACTACAAATGTTATGTATTAAAGGAAAAGGTTGGATATTTTTCAGATTTCATTAAATGTTTATGTACCTAAAACAATTTGATGCCAGAGTATTCAACCTTAAATTCACTCAACTTAGTACAGTAGAATGAATTATTAATGACCTAATTGCTAAACATTGATTTGTAGTGTAATTACTTGTTTAATGCACGATTTTATGTAAATATCAGACCAAAACCTAAAAGTGTGGTGCTTTTAATAAATTTTCTTTGATAACACTTGTATATATTCACTTTCAAAAATATGCCTTTGTTTATTCCTTTAGCAAACTTTCTTTTGGAAACTGTAATATGTTTCCTAAACAAATGTTTGTGGCATCAAAAGTTTGCAGGTATATTTTTCTCCACCTCTTTTACTACCTAAATTCTGATATGACTAGACATAAATTTTATATCAGAAAAAAAATTCATTAAAAATATAAGAATTTCAAATATGTGTGAAAAGAACAAACAAAAAAAGAAATACGTTAAATTAAGGGTACGAAACCTAGAACAGGTACGGAGTAAAATGCAATGTCTAAAATCCAAAAGCTACAGAAGGCACTCATGAATAATTTGTTAATTTTATCTCCAAAATGAAATTCACACTTGCATTAAATCAATTATTTTCACAGATAGTCTAAAAATCAGTATAATTTTTGTCTATCATATATAGGAAGATTAACAGGCAGGCACATGCATACTGAAGTGTGAGTGAAAATGCCAGTATGCTTTGCCTCTTAACATCTGTGTGCTAAAATATACTCAGTTCAGACAAAGATGCAACTTAATGCAAGGAATAAATAGAGGTTCGGGGAAAAAAGTTATCTTCCTTAGTTATCTGCTCTAATCAACTACACACCTCATGTCAGAATGCAATGCAGAGATGCTTATACTTCCTCAGCTAATATTATCATTACTTTTATACTTTGGCTTTACTAGATCATTGCTTCAAATGAGCATCACTGAACCAATGGAGCTTTAGTGTCTATGTTACATTTTCTTCATAATCATTTTCAATTTATTTTTTTCTTGCATGTCATCATTTTAATGTAAATCTTTCTTTTTCTTTTCAATAAAATGAAATGATTAAGTAATCCTGCTTTTTGCATGATTAAAGATGACGGATAAGCTTGGGTGGATAAAAATCAAGGCTCCTAACAGAATCTGTGCACCTCGCATGTCAGAATCCTTCCAGCTTGTTCAGTGCTAATGACAGAAAAAATTAGCGTGTCTGTGAGTTGACTAAAAAGGATAACAAGCTACCTTTAAGGACCTAACCATACCTCTACACTAAATTTTGAACAGTTGTTTTCCATAATTTTCTGTAATAAGCCCTGATGAATTGTTTTGAAACAGCTTAATAGAGAAATCTTTATTTAGAGCAATAATAAATGTTCATTAATTCTATCAATGACTACTGCTGGGCTGTTTAATCACCACCTTTGTATCACCAGATATAACACATTTAGAAAATAAAGTGCAAGGGGTACAATATGCTGAATAGAGTATAAATCTGATAAAAAACAATGACGCATTTTGATTAGCCAGTCAGACACGACTCAGCTTTAAAGAACAGGAAAAAACTCCTAACTACTGATTTTTGCCAGTATCTCTTTCCTTTCAAGAGCCCTGTGCAATATGTGTTCAGCCTTTTCTGACTGAAGCAAGAAAACCAGAAAGGGGATATTACAATACAGCACATACATACTGCCATCGCCTCTAGACATATGACCCAAAATGATGCTAAGAAGTCTTTCTCTGACCTCCTGCTAACCAGCCTCTTGTGATTAATTCAGCATGTCCTTGAAAGTATCTGCTCGAGATCCTTGTTTTTTTTAATTTAAGAGTTTCTGAAGCCCACCTATAGTTTCACCGATGGATTTTTATTTATTTACTTTTTTTTCCTGTTTGTTTTATCAGAGGTAAAGCATTAATTTATGAACAGAGATCTGCAGTAACAGAAAAACACCACCTGCCTAAGCATTTGCCAAATAGGACCATAAATACCACAACATTTCCTGACCTAAGTTTCATAGACATCTGTATCATGGTAACACTGCATTTCCCTTCTTTGACAGATGAAATTACTATTCTTTGATTCCCCCCCCCCGCCTCTTTTTTCTGATTATGTTCTGGATGGCAAAATTTGGGCCACAAAATGCTAATTTCTAACCTAACACCATGACAGCAATCACAGCCATCACAAGGATGGAATAAAGAGAGCAATCTAACATCCAGGGATATGAATTTCTGATCAGTGGCTGGCAGACTGCCGTGAAAGCTTACAGTAATCCCATTGGACAGCTAGGGTTGATGAAGCCTGGGAACAGGCAGCCACAATGTAGGTAGTTCACAATTGCAAGCATTTGTCCATAATTTAAAGCTATATGAGAAGTGGAGAGTATTCATCTGAACAACAAGCTGTAATTTAACTAGAGTAACATTTACACAGTTTTTAACCCATTAAGTCCACCTCTTCTTACACTGACATTCCCTGTGTTTAATGCCCATTGTAAACAAAACTCCTGCACATTAAATAACATATATTTTTAGCATTTGGAAAGCTCAGAATAATTTACTGAGATTAACTCTTATTGTATATTTGGCAGAAAATAAAGCATTTATTCTTAAATCCAAAGTCCAGACCATGTAAAACCTTACTGAAGTGAGTGGTTCCCCTGAAGCCAGGCCTGCCACCCCAGCTCGCACTGAGCAATATCTAGTTTATAGACTGATCACACGATTAAGGTTCTTTTCAAAGTGATAATGCCTCAATCATCCAGTGATGTTCCCACCAGAAGAAAATTAGCCCCCGACGAAGTAGGGAGGCTCTGCAAATGGTAGATATTAATGCAGGCTTTGAGCTCTGCTGGAAGAAGGGGTTTCTCTGTCAGGCTTTAAAACTGTAGCCCGAAACATAAAGTGTTGTCTTGCGCTTGAAAGCCTCTAAATGCATCTTTCTACACGATCAAAACCTGTTCCTCCTCCCTCTCCCGAATTCAGCCATCATTAATTGTCATTTTTCTATTTGTCACAAAGCCTTTGCAGCGTGCTTAGCTGTTGCCAGGATTTACAAGGCCCAGACATGATGCTGAAGCTGCTCTCGGTGAAGACTTGTCTACACAGACACGGTAGCACGGTGACAACTAATGACACATAAAAGTGGGCAGGTGAAACTGCCACCACCAAACACTAAATGCAGCACAACCACAAGCAAATATTATCAGAGAAATGATAGAAATATGCAAGAGATGCACTTGCAAACATTTTCTGATTTCCTTTGGAACCTGCACAGAAAAAACAAGAAAAATATTCACAGCCCCAAGGCCCCCCCCCCCAGACAGAGAAGGAGGAAAGCTGGACCACCCTGTGGGCACAGAGTTGTGCCAGTGACTGAAATGGGGCAAGTTCCCAGAAACATTTCACATTTGTACATTACTATTAGTATGCACAGAAATAGTAACTGCACAAACACACTAAAAAATGCTAAGGGCAACTGAAAAACATTAACACGCAAGGAGCAACAAGCCCAGGATCTGTGAATAAGCTCAAAGAAAAACTTGTCTTCATTGTTTGTTTGTAAAAGAGAGATGCTGCTTCAAGTTTAGTGTAATATGAGGACGAGTCAGTTCCATGTGCCTCCCAGCACTGAGAAGGAGGAAAACATCATTACAGTGATGTGGATGCTGGGGAGTGAGTGCTGTGCTTTTAGACACAGAACTCACTTTTTTTCAGAGTTTCATCTGTTTTGTAGATTTTACTGATTTGTGAGCTGCTTCTGAAAGGAAAAGGGATGGAGAAGTGGGGAAATAACTACTGTAACCACCTGCAAATATTTATCACCAAAATGCAATAACTGCAGACTAAGACAGGTTTTGTTCTTTGTTCTTTCTTTTGTTCTTCCCTCAGTCCTTTCTCCTGCCCCCTCCCCTCCTTCCCCCTTTCTTGCTAGTTTCCTTTCCATAGCCCATTTGGCGTGTTTTCCTTCCAAATTAATTTTTCACTCACATTTGTAAATATTGAATCTACCTCCATCAGTTCCCTTTTCTTGCAATCTTTAAAATATTAAAAATATATCCCCACCTCCATTATTCCAATTTTTTCTTTTTTTTTTAAGCTCTTCACAGTGTTCTTTGTGACCTTTTTCTTTCACCATTCTCTCATGATCATCTCCGTTTCATGTGTCTGGGAGACAGTTTTTCCAGTTTTGGTTGTTTTTCACTACAACTCAATAAAATATATTTACAGTGGCTTCCTGATCTGAAGTTGAGTCTTCTTGGCTTGTTAACAGGAGAACTTCACTGTAGTGCGGATATATTTGTCATGATAGTACAGGGTGGGAGGAAGCAGGAGATGGATGCCAGCAGCAGCTCATGCCAGAGAGCAGAGGGTTCACTTCACACCTTCCCCTGTTTACAAGAATGGAGAGATTACCTCTCTTAAAGGGTGCCATTTGGATGTACATAGGGCTCTGAAACCTGTTGTTGTCCTTACTGAGCCCCTCAAGCTACACTCAGAAAAATAATGCATCAGTTTACATTAGAAACATTTGCATCTGTTTGTGCAAATCCCTCATCATGCATGTAATCTACCACTAACTGGTCCTGAACAATTTCACAACTTAAGAGATGCTTACCAGAAACCCCTTAGCGAGAACAGGTACATGCAGGACTGAAGAGGGTGGATAGACTCTACCTCTGTTCAGCTATTTTATCATTCTTAGACTGAACAGATCTCTGGGGACTAAGGAGAGGAAGTCTTGATATATAACAGTAAATTGTATTTATAACTGTTTTCTTATATTCCTCATTACTCCTAGAAATCACTTTTGCATGTGCGTGAAACCACACACTTTCAGGACTGTGCCTCAGCAAGCATGAGCCATCAAAAGTAAATGTTTGAAGGTGTGCTGGATAAATACCTCGATCAGGACAACAGCACCCATTTCAAATAGCCGCAAATTACTGTGCCTTGTCTCCTGCAGAATGTGACGGAAGATTTGAGAACTACCATCAGCAGATTTGCATACAGCCTCGCATTTGCTTCTTCCCTTCTATTGCACAACCTAGCAAAAGAGTCAAGCTTTGGAGAAGCAGTGTAGGCAGCAGGGAAAGGGGTCACTACAGATACTAAGTCCAAGACTGGACTAAGTGTGGACACAAAGTATGTTTCAGAGGTTTCTTTTTATTTTATCCAAGCTGCTTAGCAGTGCCTGAAAAGTATTTCCATTTCATGTTATCTGGATAATATTTTACATCTCCCTAGGTGCAGTTTGCTTACTCTGGGGCATGACTTCCCAAGTCCTTTACCAATCCCATTGTGACTGGAGGATGTATCTATGAGCTGTTTAAGGAGGAAAAACCCCAGATTTTTCTTGAACCAGCTTCCACTTCCACAGTGTAACTACAACTAGATCCTGAAGTAGCTTGGCTATCACCAAATAGTATATGCAATTTATTACAAAAAATGTCTGTATATGTATACGTGCTGACAGTGAATATTTAATGATTCCAAGAATAATAAATACGCAGGTACAGACACACACATATGCCTAAAAATCTGAATGCAATCAATACATATAACCTGTTATAATAAAAGCTAGGAATCCCAAAGCTGTTTCCAAGAACCAACATATCATCCCTGCTAGCAATCCAAAGGAGCCACTGGCACAGAAGTCTGAGGCATGTTTCCACATGGACACAAGAAAAAAAAGGAAAAGCAGATAAAGCCTCAGACACTTCAGCGACTTCAAAGTTTTCTTTGAAACTTTCTGTAAGTCTTAAAATCTTAGTTCACTCTTTGTTAAATGGGGAAGATAATATCCCTCTGATTCCTTACAGCTAAGTTGTCAGCCAAGATTCATTCACACTTGTGTAATGTGGTGATGGAATAAATATAAATGTTTAGATAAATACATACAGAAGAGACAGCTAGACACACATGCAAAATGTCGTCCCCCCAAACAATCTGCATGGCTAGCTTTGGGAATTAATGAGTGGGGACAAGTGGGGTTGAACGGCTGCTTGAACCCAACCCAAATCATGGGGGTTGCCATTGGCAACCAATGCAACATATGTCTGCTATTAACCTTCCAAATGCCTACAAATCTGAAGAAAGTGTACACTTCAAAGTCCACACTTGTCCATCAATTACACAAAGCCCTAACATGAAAAGCAAGTTTTGATGCAATACTTTTCCATTTTTCACCAGAGATTTTATTTCTATTGTTTCCAACTCTAAAGTATTCTGCAAGAGTGCATATGCAGTATCAGAAATTAGTAAAGCCATTTCAGAGACAACAGTTTTTTGCCATCTTTTGGGTTCTCCTATCACTCCACTAAAGGCAAATTTTCTACATGTTAGTGGCCAGCTGCTTCTTCAAAACATTCCCGTGAAAGAGAGAAGGTAAAAATCAAACAAAGGTAGCTTGCCTCAGACTACACAACCTTTCTGCTGGCTTGATGGCAGATCAATTATTTGGGAAAAGAAAAAAAAAGAAAGTTAAAAAATCAATTTAATAGCATTCCTTTTAATCAGGGTTTCAGATTATCATGCAATGCCCAGGCACATAATGAAATGTTCATTTTGTCTATTTTATTGGAGGAACCACTACCACAATCTTTTCTGTCTTTTACAACTTCCATTTTCAGTGCTGATTTTGTACTTTGCTTCCAATTATTTTAAGCCTGACAAGATTTCTAGCAAACCTTACTAAAAGGCAAAAATGCAGGAACTAAAGAATTGCAATCTCTCTCAATGCAATTCCCAGGCAGTTTCAGCGGATGCAGTTAAACTGAAATGAACAGTGTACACTAAGTCATGCCCACAGTGACTTCCACCATATATTTCTAAGTCCAAAATGATCAATTTCTCTAAATACACATTTTAGCCTCTTTCCCATATAGGAAGCTTAATTCTTTCACATGGCTGTTTGGTCTGCAATTCAAATGTCACAGCTGCAGATCTTATTGTCAAAGGCGCAATTCTTTAACAAACACAGAATAAATGCAAATTTGAATTATTAAATAAATGTATACAAGGATACATGACTGTATGTGTTCTTATGATGGATGTATGCATAATATATATTAAAACATAAAGAAAAAATGATCTCTATACCCACAATATCAACCCAGTTTTTATTACTTCCCCCACTGCTTTTAAATGCTTCTTATTGTTAAGGGCTCTTAAAAAGCAATAGGCATATATAATTTTTTAGAAGTTTGTTAAACTGATAGTATCCTTTGCAGTACTTGTATTTCTTTTAAAATGATACCTGACTTACAAACTCACATAATCATTCAACACAAATTTAGCTACCCAAAAGTAACACCCTCACATGTTTGAAAAGCTCTACAAACCACAAATAACACTAGGAGAAAGAGAGACAGAAATCAGGAAACAAGAGATTTAAACACATCTCAGGAACTGAACATTTCACGGCACAGCATAAAATTTGCTGGAGGCCCTGCTACACCCAAAAAGTTAAATCCTTGTGCAACATGGTTGTGTTTTAGTCCTTCAAACTGCGGTCAACAAATCTACATAGAAAATTCTGTTACAGACTGCACTAATATGCAACATCCAAGAATCTTACCACCTGTTTTCTCCTTCTGTGCCATTTCTCTGACATCTGGGAAAGCAACATAAGGCTAATAATATTAGCAGAATCAGTTGCATAATTATGCAGTTATCACCCATGTTAAGAAAACACATTTTGTTCCTATTCTAGGTCAAGTCATTATGAAAATTTGTACGCTTGACTAGCAGAATAATTTGTAGATTGTTGTTTGCCCTGACATTTTGCTATCATAGTACCTCTAAAAGCCTGTTAAACTTCACAATTATGTTTCAGCTCCTGGGTGCCATTGGACAGGTCACGAGAAGCAGACAAGCGAGTGGTGTGTCTGTATTTCAATCCTCGCAAAGGAAGCATTCCGGAAGCTGTTGTCTCCTTGGTAGGTGTTCAAATGGCGTTTCAACAGTGGGTTGGCACAAAATAATGGTCAATAACAGTGCTTTGCTGTAGGGAAGCCTTCCACTCTGTCACCATGGTTTCTGGAACTGAGAGAGCCTTAAAAGTAGTTTTCAGGAAATGGGACAAAATCAGGAATTGGATATAAATATTCTTTGTCCAGTATGTTAAATCTGTGTGGGAGGTTCCACAGCTCTACTTTACAGCTGAGACCAACATGGATACCCTGGTTTGTTCTTTAAATAAGAACCATGAAAATGCACGTGGCTTTACACTATTAAGTGGTATCTAGAATGTTATTGTACATTATTATAAACAAAATACAGGAATGTCACAGCTGACTAAATTCCTATCAATTATGAACTTAATTTTTACACACATTTAATACTTATCTCATTTCAGACTTTTCTATACTGAGAAATTTTCTTTTAAAGAAAAATGGTTTATACAGTTCACTTCCTGCCATAATCAAGGTCTTTCTAACCTGATATCTGAAGGTTATGCTTCAGTGAATAATTCAGTAGGTTAGTGAAACTGTGGCAGCAAAGAAAGTGCTAATCTTAGATAGAAGCTGTGCGGGATATTAAGAAACAATTGCAAAAAGTGACATATTTAATAGAGAAAGATTACTCTGTGCTACATCTATTTAATTTGAATTGAATAAATTTTGCCAGTATTTTATGAGATGCAGTCTGCAAATTATGTGAAACTTCATAGTGTCACCGAAGTCTAGAGGAAAGAATAAAGGATTTTTTTCTCCCTCAACCATTTTATAAGTATTGTGATTTTTGAGGACTTCTCACTCTTTCAAAAGAAATTTCAAAGGAACTGAAGAATCATTCACTGCAGGACTTTATTAATTTGAATTAAGGAAGAAGAAAGGGTAGTAAAAGGTGATAGTACTGAAAGATAAATAACAAGAGGCAATAGAAGGATCTGGTGTAATGAGACTTCTTGAAATAACTGAATTCCTTCTGGACTGTGACTGAGTGAGGCTGTATATGTTCTCAATCTTTCAGGGAAAATTTAGTTGATCTAGCTGAGACAAGTCTGAAAGTATGAGTAAATGCAAGTGTGAAAAATGATAGGGGGCAGTTTTTTACCCTTAATCACTAAACAGATCCTTAATGCAAAGGCAGTCCTGACAAGAATAATTTAAGTCTATGTTCATATGGTTCCTTGTATGACTAAGTGGAATAGAAACATGATGCTACTACTAAAAATATTAAACTCATTCTATGTCATTGTAGAGGTAATTTAAAAAACCCTGTTCTTTCAAACAAACATGTATACCTTTTTCTTTTATACTACTGGTTTTTTCAATAACTTACAAGACTATTAACAAGTTGTACAAGGTGTATCCCCTTGACATATTCTTTGAAAGAAATTTAAATAATTGCAACATCTGGTGAAAAGTAACCAAAGCCTTAATTACATAGCAAACCTTTTGAAAAGAGGGGAATACATTTCTGCATGCCAAGAAACAATTTGAGTGAACAAAAATATTTAAAATGATTTAAAAAGAAAAAAAAAGTAAAGAGATCTTGCCCAAAATTTTGGTCAGAAAGCTGCTTTCCGGGAATTTTGAACTTTGTGCCTGCACCGCCACCATCCCACCCCAGGTATTCTGCTGCTCAACGCAAATTGCATGAAAGTTATAGATTTATTATGTCGGGGCTTTTATCTGAGGACTGCAACTTTTTATTTTTTTGAACTTGCACTATTTTAAGTAGATGATAGACAAACATGAAATATCTCTTTGGAAAATACATTGGGAAAATTCCAGCTTCAGAAAATAACTATACATTTTGAAGTTAAGTTTTGCAAGTTGTTGGTCCTGAATGGGGATTGTTTCATATTTTCTGTTTCACTACAAGCTCACATTATTAAAAACTGAGAGGAGACAATAACTCCTTCCCTTACATTCTTCTTCCCTCTAAGTGCAAGAATGGTAAAACCATTGGAAGTCCATACTACAGGCAAAATTGTTCTCTCTGATCTGCATGGTGGATCAAATATTCCCAATGGGAATTCTCTGCTGTGTGAATAAAAGCACAAATTTCTTAACTGTGATTTCTACTTTGCCCATTCATAATCCCCTTTGTCTGCTCCAAACAGATTGAAAGGACAAAAACACACATCTACTATGCACTACAGAGAAAAAAAATTCTCTTGTATGCATGATTAACCTTATACTGAACAATTCATATATGAGCAGGAGTGGAAATAGGATATGGAGCATTCCACCTGTTCTATAGGTTACCAGATCAAGTCTAGTTCGGGTCACTGGTAACCTAAAGATATTACAGCCTAATGGACAGTTTGTGACCCACATGAAATGAGCTGGAATTACTTAAATTCATGGATATACATTTCTGTATCACAAAAAAACCCACAAAACTCACTCAGGGCAAGCAGCCTTCCTGATAATACTAGCAGCAAACAGTAACTGCAGAGCTTGGACCATGTTTTCACTTCAAATGGTGGTCATATGAGAAAGCTGCAGCGAGAAAGCAGTTGAAGCGTAGGAAAGGCAGAGAAAGAGGCAGAGAGGGGATGCTGTGTTTGTCTATGTATCGTCTGATATGTGTACAAAGAGAAGACTTCAGTCTCAAGGCCTGTCAGTTCAGCACCTTTCACGAGTACAAAATGTCATGTACTACATACTGATGAAATAAAAGACAAAGGTGTCAAAGGAACCATTACACTATATTCTAGCAATGATCAGAGGATCAACAGTCTCTCTTCTAGATTGACACTATGTTAAACTATGCCAGCATATTTGGCCTGAACCTCTCCTTGTCTGCCCCAGTTTTATACCATGGGTGGAACTTAATTTACCCCAATAACCTCACACTCTTTCAAGCGGAAGAGAAATTAAATACACAGGTATTTCCCTTCTAGATAATCTTTTTGCTATTTTTCAATAGAAAATATGGCTGCATACATTCATATGCATTACTAAGCTTACTGTTTCTTCTGTCACCAAAAATAAAGGGTGTATGTTTACTCACCATATGGATGCAGTGAGTAATCACAGTAGGCAGAATAACATCTTGCACCAAGAGGGTAGCTTATAGCTGGGAAAGCAATGTGTAAAAATACCACTGTTTCAACTTCACCTCATCCTGTATATTTGGCTATGCATTTTTTTCATCAAAATACCCTTCTGGAAGTCCAGATAATTATGGAAGAGCTCCGCATCTTTGCTAATGTGGATTGTGATGGCCTCATGATACCAGAATGCATTATCTTCTGCTCTATTCCACCCACACCACACGATACATGTTGAGAATTCTCTGAGAAACCAAACATATGAAGGATGTTCCTATGAGTACTAGTGACCTGAAATGTCACAAGTGACTTGACATGACTTGCCCAACTGATACGCCAATTAAAACTTCTTGTTTGATTACTTAACTTGGATAATCAGCATGAAAGAGAGGACCTCTCTGATTTTGGCCTTTATAACCATAACTGCTGCTGCAGCAGTGTCCAATTGTTGAGTTAGGCTACCAGATCCAGTCAAAATTAGATTAAATAACTCTAAAATGTTTAGATACTTGCTTTCCTCACAAATGTTTTACTAGTTTGCAAGCCTTCAACAGCTTTGATTATGCGACGAACATAGGCTAATTGCCTACAGGTCTCCCTGTATTATACCACTTACATAAATGCAGGTACTAGTCTTCAAAGAGTAGCGGGTTAGCTTTTACAGGACCTAAAGTGAAATAATATGTAGCTTAGTCTTTCCCAGATGCACCTTTTTCCTGGCAGGAGATTTCCCCAATCCTTTCCAGAAGCACAGCTATAATGCACAGCTATAATGATGGTTGACTGCTGTGTGGAGCCTCCTGCTGCTGAGCAGCACGTGTTCCTGGCAGAATGGCATCTTCCCACCATCACAAGGGGTTACTACTTTGGCTTATGGCTTAAGAAAGGCAGTCTAAAAAATTGTTCCATTTTAATTACATTATGTAATGCAAACCTTGTAACAACCATTATTTGGACAGATGCCATTCCTAGGGCTTTGTAGCTCAAACAGCAGCCTGAAAACAAAAAAAAGAAGGAAAGGAAGAAAGAGGGAAAGAAAGGGGGAAAGAAAGAAAGAAAGAAAGAAAGAAAGAAAGAAAGAAAGAAAGAAAGAAAGAAAGAAAGAAAGAAAGAAAGAAAGAAAGAAAGAAAGAAAGAAAGAAAGAAAGAAAGAAAGAAAGAAAGAAAGAAAGAAAGAAAGAAAGAAAGAAAGAAAGAAAGGAAAGGAAGGAAGAAAGAAAGAAAGAAGGAAAGGAAGAAAGAGGGAAAGAAAGGGGGAAAGAAAGAAAAAGGGAAAGAAAGGGGGAAAGAAAGAGGGAGAGAGGGAGAGAGGGAGAGAGGGAAAGAAAGAAAGAAAGAAAGAGAGAAGAAAGAAAGAAAGAAAGAAAGAGAGAAAGAAAGAAAGAAAGAAAGAAAGAAAAAGAAAAAGAAAGAAAGAAAGAAAAAGAAAAAGAAAGAAAGAAAGAAAGAGAAAGAAAGAAAGAAAAAGAAAGAAAGGAAGGAAGGAAGGAAGGAAGGAAGAAAGAAAGAAAGAAAGAAAGAAAGAAAGAAAGAAAGAAAGAAAGAAAGAAAGAAAGAAAGTTATGTTACAGCTAATCTCTTCCTACTTTGTTCATCACCATTGCACACAGTAGGAACATCTGTTGGTTCTTACTCCATTGCCTCACCATGAGGTACACCTCATGCATAATTTTCCATCCTTTATTATGTTTGCATAAAGAAACATACCTACTTCTCTATGTAAGATTAATATTCAAAATTAACATGGGTTGTGAATAAGTGCACAGTACCAGGGAAAGTCACTTCTGAACTGCTCACATAGCCTACCTTATTCTTGTTAGTAGTTTACTTAGTCACACCATAAGAGTCTCAGTTTCACAGATTTCTTCATGACTGGTCATTTTTGTTGGGGCTCAGAAAAATTTCCCAAAATTTTTCTCCCATTTTCTGCAGTTCTTTCATCCATTTTGCTGCAGGCAAAAGCCTCTAAAACCCTCTAACCTTATCTTAACCTTACAGGATTGTTTAAAGTAGAAGAAAAAAAGGAGAGAGACAGGCACTCTCCTGTTGATAGAATGTCATTTTGGAAGTCCTTCTGTGCTTCCTACTTTAGTCTGACTACAACAGTTCAGCGACTTTGCCTGAAGTTTAAAAAAAATTCTAGAAAGAAACATGGAGGTTGGAAAGGATCACTCTGCATTCTTTGAACACAGAAATTGGTGTTAAATTCCAGCTCTTGTTTTGTCATACAAGGAGACATGCAGTCACAGGAAAAATTCAAAAGAGAAACACCTAAGCAGAAACACAACCCTGTGTTTCTAGGCTGAAGGTGCTCAGGTATGTTTATATGCTGGCCTACAAATTAAGAAATCACTGTTCAAGGTTTACCACTCAGAAAGTATACAAAGAATCCCTTGCATACTCAAGCAATGCTGAGCAATGCAGGAGGGATGGCACATCCCTCAGATGGACATACTTTAGACAGGTGTTTCTAAATAATCTCATAGGTTTTACCAATCACATGTAGGCAGGAAGACATTTGATTAGGAAGAGTATTAATTTCATCATAAAATCCACCTGTGTAAAGAGATGACAGCCACTTCATCAGCGAAACAAAAATTTTTCCCAGTGTCCCTCCCTACCTCTGCATTCGTAAGACATAGCAAAATCTAAAGTAACCAAAACAACTTAGCAATGGAAATCAGACTAACTACCTCAGACTGAGACCATGCTGCACAGCAGTCTGGGGACACCCACCCACACCCCCTCACCATGCACACACACTGTCATTGCTATCACATAAAAGGTGCTGCTGGCGTATCACCCCTTGGTCCTTATGTTACACTGTAAAGAAGGGACCATCCCCTGCATAGAAGAACCTCTGATACCTTACCAGGATTCTTAAAACAGGTCACAAGATTTAAATACTTTCTCCAATGTCATCTCAAAAATCACCCAGACTCATTTTGGGAATGTCAGATAATAGTGTCATGCTAGATCCAGCATTAAAAGAGGAATAAAGAAATTTGCACAGGGTCTAAACTACAGAGGACTTCATTAGTCAGAAGTACATCTCACAACAAAAAGGAAGGCAGTGCAGGTTCTGAAGAATGACTATCTACACTGCTTCCCCTGATCATGCACATTCTAAACTTCAACAAAGTTGTCCATGAGCCAGCAATATGCTCTTGTGGCAAAGGGGGCCAAGGATAACCTCAGGTGCATTAGGAATAGCATTGTCAGCAGGTTGAGTGAGGCAATCCCACTCCTTTACTGGGACCTGGTGAGGCCACATCTGGAGTGCTGTGTCCAGTTCTGGGGTCCTCAGTACAAGGGAGACATGGAGCTTCCTCAGTGAGTCCAACAGAGGGTTACAAGGATGAGAGTTGTTCAGTCTTGAGAATAAACAACTGAGAGGGGACCTCGTCAGTGTATATAATTATCTGAAGGGAGGGTGTCAAGAGCATGGAAAACAAGAGGCAATGGGCAGAAACTTATGCAAAGGAAGTTTCACGTGAATGTGACGCAGAAGTTCTTTACTGTGTGGGTGACTGTGCAATGGAACAGGCTGCCCAGAGAGGTTGTGGAGTCTTCCTCACTGGAGTTATTCAAGAACTGTCTGGACACAACCCTATGCAATGTGCACTAGGATGACCCTGCTTGAGCAGGGAGATCGGACCGGATAACCCACTGTTGTCCCTTCCAATCTTAAACACATTCTGTTTCTCTGATTCTGTGATTCTGTGAATACTATTTGCTGAACCATGAAATACCTACAGGCGCTCACTGAAGCCAAGCAAGCTAGAGGTACCAAATGTTTAGACAGTACCAGCAGGTCTTGCATCTCAATTAAAATTTTGCAAATCCTTTACCTAAGAGGGAAAGGAAAGGACATGCTTACCCAGTTCAAGTATCCTGCCCTCTACAAATGGCCGAGATCTAAAAGGAGATGTATGGTCATGAACCTGATTAACAAATTACAGGCAGCTCCTTTCAAATAACAGTAGCCCTGAATATGCTGTCAACCCTAAGCACAAGCACACTTGTAAATCTACCACATCTGAATTTTCCTTATTTTTTCTCAGCCTTTCAATGTTTAGAGATATCCACCATAGGGGGTCTGGACCCTTTAAAAAGAGGATGTGATAACTAGATGCTAAAAACTGGCATGAGGATGTTGAGCTCCCACTTTATTAAACTGTCCAAGAGGAACACACAGAGAAAAAACAGGGTTTGTGAACACTAAGCACTGCCCTGTCTCAATTTTGGGTACTCAGCACCAGACCCACTGATCTGTACATAGAAGACAGTCAATCCTTAATCCCCACCTGGCTCTGAATAATGTATTTGCATTGTGTACAGACTAGGCATCGCTCTGTGCTTTGCCACTTCGTTCATGAGAATAGCAACGGTGACAACACAGATTTTTCTTCCTGCCTTTTATATACCCACCCTGCAAATGCAGACACACACACACACACACACACCCCCACGCACATGTATAAACAAATACGCACAGGTACACAGCCACATAAAAATTCACAGTAAGGCTCACAATCAAACAGAAAATTTGCAAACGCTCTCAGTGTAACACGCGGGCTAACTAGACACACAACAAAAGACTCCTGAACCTTTATCAAACACAAATTAACAGGAATACATTTGAATTGTTAAGCCGAACGTCGCCTTTCAGCGCGGCTCGGAGCTGACGCCTCCTTAGCATACGGAGGGGAAACCTATTGCTGCAGCTCCACCTAGTGGGGAGCGATGGGAAGCGCAGCGGCCCCGGGAGCGCGGCCCGGGGGCAGCGGGGGCGGCCCGGCCGCGGCAGCACCGACCCCGCCGCAGCCTCCCGCTGCTCCCAGCGGGAACGAGCCGTGGAGCGGCCCTTTTCAACCAGAACACATGCTCTGTTCTCGGGGTCAAAGCTGAGAGCTTGGTTGTTTCTGTTTGTTCCTCAGGTGAGGCAGCTCTCTCAGAGAACAGCACCCTGTAATACTGGCAGGATCAGCTATCTAAACAAAAGATTGAGCTGCCAAAATTATATATGTTTATAATCTAAAGGAGTCTGAATTTTCACATACATTCAGAATTTTCACAGAATGACAGAATGGGTAAGGTTGAAAGAGACCACAGCTGTTCATCTGGTCCAACCTTTCTGCTTGAAGTGGGGTCATCCTAGAGCACATGGCACACGATTGGTATCTTGGTGATTCTTGAGTATCTCCAGTGAGAGACACTCCACAACCTCTCTGGGCAGCCTGTTCCAGTGCCTGGTCACCTGCACAGTAAAGAAGTTCTTTCTCATACTCAGGTGGAACTTCCTGTGCGTCAGTTTCTGCCCAGTGTCTCTTGCCCTATTGCTCAGCACCCCTGAGAAGAGCCTGGCTCCCCCCGTTTTACACCCACCCTTTAGATACTTAGACACATTGATGAAGTGATGAGGTCTTACAACCTCTTCCAGATTAAAGGTATGGGAACTTATTGTGTCCCCACTTCATTTCAGTATTCATTTGTGCTTGTGTAATATATTTAATTGCTTCAAAATTCTTTCCAGATATTCACATGTTGGTATTGTTCATGCAGCTAGACATGAGTGATGCCTAGGGATGGTTATCAAAATCCCTCTGTGTCTCAGTTTCTTTACCTTTGCCTTACATTCCCAAGACGACAAAGTAAGAAAATCATGGTGTCATACAAATGCATCACTTCTTTCCAGCAGACACAAAAAGTAAGTACTTTGGAAGAGCTGTAGGCAGGATAAAACAAAACCAAACCATGCCCCCAACCCTTTCAATCTTTCCTGAAAGGTAGTGAATGTGATGGCATGTTCACAGCTGAACCCCTTGATTTTTATTTTATATTATTCGCTTTAAGCATTTTCTTGCAGCTTCTTTACAAGCAGTCTCTGTTTCATTGTGGCCCATTAAAAGCATCACTTTTTTCCAAAAATCAGCACACTCTGAGGCCCACTGTGCAAGCAGCATCATTTGCTTCTGTATTTTTTCCAAGTTGCTCTGCTACCCAGTTTCCCTGTGCTGCATGGGATAGTTTGAACTCACCTTATATTTGAAGGTCTCTAAACCATTGGCACTAAGGTCCAGGGTTTGACTAGTGAGCACTCCAGCCCTGATGCCAGAGAGGCAACCTGACGCTGTTTCCTCCTACTAGAGGAGGTGAAAGAAGAGCAAGATCTGAAAACAGGAGAGGTATTAATGGAGAATAGTCTGCAGATGGGCTGGGCTATACTGTTTCTGCTATCCAAAGATTAACCTTAAAGCAGCAGTATAAAAAATTTCACCACACAAATAATTGAATTCATTCCAAAAACTGTAGTATACGTTGTGCATGGTAGGGAGAATAATTGCAATTTTGTGCATATTCTTACAAAAATGCTTGTTACCATATGGAGCAAAAATGAAAAGAAAAAAAAAGTAGTGAAAATATTTAGTTGAAATTGAAGCTTGCAAATTTTCCTGTGGCAGCTAATTCACAGATCTTAATTCAGCATATCAATATATATTTTCAGAACAGTGGCTCTACATAAGCAACCAAGGGAAGGGATCCATCTACCAGAATGATTTACTTCAATATTTGTATATACTCCAGTTTGTTTCTCCTGAAAATATAAATATTTTTTTTCTGAAGAAGAAACCCAAAAGGTGCATAATGATTTCACTAAATTCACGTTAACTATACAGGGTAAATTAAGCAGAAAACATAAAGGCCAAACACTGTACACAGTAATTAAGCTCAATATTACAGGGCTGTACTGTAATAATTACAGCCAGCATTGCATGCACACTCTGATAATTCACTTAAATTGCCTTCAGAACATGCCAAGAAAATCTCCGTTACCCAGAGAGCATAAAAAGATTTCAAAAAAAGACAAAGAGAAAGAAAAGCAAATTCGTACTTTTCATTTTGAAAACCATCATTTTTCCTTTTCCTATCTTGTTTCATCTAGAAAAAAACCAAAAAAAACCAAACCAAAAAAGACCTAAATATAAATAGAGCATTTGCTGTTGTCTTTCTACTAAAGCTTTTAAATTTAAGGAATAATAGATGCCTGTCTAGACAACCCTAAAATTGTTTTAGTTACTGATGTATGAATGACTGATAAATGTCATCTTTTCTGCCTGCAGTGCATTTTCCATCCAGTCTAGTGACATTTGTCTATAGCTGACCTGAGTCTGCATTTTTCATTTGCATTAAGCATTTAAATTTTACAACTCTGGAGCTTCAGGATTCACTGTTTACCAGAAAATACAATACCATTCCCTCCTCCCCCCTCCAGCCCAAAGGAGAGACGCTTTCTTTGCTTGTCACATGGCCATTTTTAATTAAACCAGCAGGGAAGATTCTAATCAGACAAAGGCAATGGAATTTGCTTCATACCTTTCCAAGTGAAATAATTATTAATTCCCTAGTTTCACATTTCTCATACAGATAAAATGAAACATGCTGCATGGGCAATGAAAGGAGGTTTCTATTTAACTATGGACATGTCTTTTGAAACAATGCAAAAGACAGTTAAGTATTTCATGGTAAATGACAAAGACATGGAGATGTGGAAATTAATAGGTTTACCAATTACTTTTAAAATATGCTTTATGCTATTAATGTCTTCAGGCATGTAATTGCAAGATGGTAGAATTACCTCATAGACAGATATCCATTACAAGACAGATACTGCAGTTTTACTCACCTACTGAGAAATGTTTGTTGCTGCCTACTTTGCAATACAGAAAATTCTGGTATTTTACTGTGTGAACTGTATTCTTCAATCCACCATTGCTCAAACAAGGCATGATCTTTGAAATGCATTACCTCAAAGGACTGAACTCTACTGAAAGTCTTTGCAACCTGTAAGTGGTCTCCTAATTTTGAGCATGGTTTGTTTTTCAAAGGCCATGCAAATCTCAAATTGCAGCAAGCTTTTGCTGCTCATGGTTACTGCAGGCTTTTTTAAGGTTTGAGCTTCTTAAAGTCACCAAAATAAAATTCCATGGCAATTACTGTTTTCTCTGAATATGTTTGGCAACAAAGCCTGAATATTTTTCATTATAAATATTCAATATTATTTTTCCATTTCAGATTTTTCCTACCAGTATTTTTGCAGCTGTAGCCAAGGTAAGAGCTGGAGGAAATGCTTTGCTTTTTTGTTGAACTAACAACAAAATGTCTTGGCTGGGAGGCCGAATGCACAGTGTCCACCTTTGCATACATGAATAGTGCCATTAAGCCCTATGGATTTGCATACATCCTATTAAGGTGCACATAAGTAGTCCACAATAGACTTTTTGTTCTACTGATTAAGCTACATCAGAGAATCTACCCTACAACAAAACCCTTGGGCAAATATTTTCCCCTGCTGATTGGTACCAGTACATTTCCTTGCAGCTTTGGGAAAGTCTCACTCCTATATACCATTTTTTTCGATTTATGAAAAGGTTTCTTTTTGGTGTAAGCCTGTCATGACTGTTCAGATGATACAGAGAAAGGCAACTATTTCTCCTATGCCTTCCCTACCTGTGGCAGAAGTGCATCAAGGCAAGACAGAAGCAGGGGCTCTTGTACCTGCCTCCGTGTTAGCTAAATCTCACGCCACCTGGTACAAGACTCCCTGTAATTCCCTTGGTCTTGGCAAATTTTCTCTTGGCATTTTTCTATCAAGCTATACCTCATCTGCTCCCATTCTGCAGAGCTGGCTTTAATATTTTCACCTCTCTAGCACAAACCAGCAGAGAAAAACAACTATCGCGCACCCTCAGAAGTCACAGGTACAGTGGGAACAGGAGTTTGGGACACATATGCTTTTTTTTAACCACTGCTGCTAAAAATACAGCTGGATCCTAGAAAACAGAACTGAACAGAAATGGTTGCTGGGTTTTTTAACAAGCATAGAAGATACAGTTTTAAAATGGGGCTTTTCCCCAGGTCTAGGCAAATATCTCTGGCCCCACAAAAACTAACCCAAGGGTTCTTTTTAAATACTATCAAGAAAGCATATGCTCTGAGGTCAGAGGAAGTTGTAGCAAAAGGAAAACAGAAAACAGTTAACCTCCACCTTGTCTATAAATCAGAGCAACAGATGTAAAAGTAAGTGTACATCTGGAACCTACTGACCCAGAACACCAGCACTGAACTTTTGTTTTCTCTCCTCTCCAATATGACTCCATCCTGTGATTTTTGCTCACAAGGCAGAGAAGACAGAGTAGTTTTGTTCTTTTGAAAGATTCACTGAGAAACATTTCTGCCTTGTCTTCTAAAGCATCTCCTTTGCTCAGGAGAGGTGAGGAAAGGCGGCATCACAGGACAACATCCAGTATTCAGACAATGTAAGCCACATGGTGTTCTTAAATGCCGGAATCAGGTACTGCCAGACCCAAAGAGGAAAAAAAACAACCCACAATAACACAAAATCACTCTAGGATTGGCCTAAGTACTCTCTCATCAACATTCAGCAGCAGTTCGATAGCAAAGAGGAGAAAAAAACCACCCCACAGACACATGAGACGGAAAAAAGATAAAAGGTGTCCTGAATGAAGAAAAATGTGTTATTTCTTAACTGAGCTGTGGATTAAGCAGAGGGAAGGGGCTCTGACATGGCCTGCAGCTCTTTGTTTATACAAACATCATTCCAGTGATCTGAACCAACATCAGGTGGGAGTATATAGCTACTCCTCATCTATTTTCAGCGCTCTGGCTCCTGTGCAAACTTAGAGAGGTACTATGTACAAATTTGTGTGAAAAGGCTAGGAAAAAAATATTTCAATGCTTCATACAGAATCTTCAAATTTGATGCCAGGAAACAAACTAGAGATTTGCAGGCTCACATTTACTATACATCAAGGTCCCAATCCTGCAGTTAAGCCTCTGTGAGCAGCCCTTTGTGGTCCATCCCAACCTTAGGAACACAGAGATTTATGGAAAGCTGAAAAGCATAGCAAGAAGACTTCAGACACTGATTTGGCAGCTAAAGCGGGAGGTCTGCAAAAAATAAGAATAACAAAATATAAAATATTTATATAATTTTATAATTATATACATAAGTACTTACAAATACATATATATATATTAGCAAACTGAAAATTAGAAAAGCTCTTACAAGCCTTGATTTGTTTCCTTTCTTTAGAAAAGTTTTCACAAAATTCTATATCCTTTTTAAAGGACTAAGGAGCCATTTTTTCTTTGTGAGGCTGGTACACCCTACATTGCAAACTAAACTAAAGAGTTTAGTTTGCACAAAAATTGTAAAACTGTCTTCCTGTGACTTAAAAGTTTTTCCTTCATAACAGCAGAGCCTTTTCAAAAGATTTTGGTCTTAGGATCCAGCTTGTATATGATAGAGTAAATTTCTTAATAGAACAGCAGTGTTAAAATGAAAGTGAAAGCAATTGCACTGCTTTACAGATCTCATTTTATATCATTTTCACAGGCTGAAAATTATTTTTCTGAAACTGCTCGTGTTACACTGATACAAAAGTGATCCAAATTTGACCATTCAAGCTTTTTCAGGAGAAAATGAATAAATGTGTGCTAACCTGCAAAGGGGCAGATTATTCTCTTTCCTTGGGCTTTTTTGTTGTTGTTCTGACAGCTAAAGAAGACAATTATTAGGACTTTCTTCTATAAATTTCTGCTTACTGTTTTGGGGGCTTTTTAACTTATTTTTAGTTTTTTATTTTTCTATTTTTAAGCCACCCTTCTATCTCATTTGCCTTTATCAATAGGGTTTGCTTGACACCTGCAGGGAGATTCTTCATTAATTTCTACACACTGTGCACCCATTTATGAATATAATGTGGCATTTAAATATAGAAATAATGCCATGCTATACTGGAGAAGATTGCCTCCACCAAATATTTACCTGGGAGAGATAGGGGGCTAGACAGATGGATATTTGGAAATTACATTAAGGGAAGGACAGGTTGCAAATTGCTTGATCAATACAGTACAGCAATGGAGAGAACTACTGAAAAAGTCTATATCCTATAGGGATAAGGATAAATATGGGTCAGTGATGAGAATTCAATTGCCATAATAAAGAGATGTAAATGAAAATACGTAACTGTCAATAATTGCCTTTACATCCAATGGCTAGTGCTTGAAATAAAAAACAAAGATATAAACCAGAAAAATAACATGAAAAGTAGTAAGCAACAGTTGGGTCCTACTATGTGCAACTGCTCTGTGTGCCCATTTTGCACCTGCAAATTCCTGTCTGTGCCCAAACTCATTTCTGGAGCTGGTCCACACAGCTTCTAACAGCACTAATATTTAGTAGATGCGTGCACTCAACTGTTGCTTATTTTCAGATGTCTTCAAGGGCTACGGGTATCGCATGGACTAAATGTTCTCTGTCTGCAAATAGGGAAATTGAGACCTACAGAGAGCATAATTTGCATATTTTCCCCTGGGGACTCAGGGGCAGGGAGGAAAGGCCACTGCGTGAGCCTCCTTAGGAATGGGCGATATTTGAACCCTCTCTGTCGAGAAAAGCCCAGTCCCTATCCCCACATGGGAGGATTATAGAAGGGTTTTATGCCATAAAATACAAAATAGCTCAAAACAGTCCTTGCCAGGCAAGGAGGCACAATGCCTCTTGGTTCTGGGGGGTGGAGGGCTGCCCCTGCAATCTGTGAGGTTTCACAAAATGTTTGTCCGTGGCTGGGTGTCCCCACCCTTCCCTGGGTGACCCCACTCTTTGACTTCTCCATTGAAGCCCACCGTTATCTGTGACCTTTAACAAAATCCCTCACACCACATAGTCTCTACCTCAGAGTCGTAGCTAGAAAAATGACTTCCTCTACATCTTTTAACTCCTCACTCCAGACACTGTTCTTTTCTCTCAGAGAAATTTTTTTACATCTCCCTTGTTCAACTGCGCGACCGTAAAACATCTCTGTCTTCAAGAGTGTGTCTTTCTTGCCATCATATGAATCTGATGTATAAAACATGAGTCTTCCTTCTCAGCATGGGAGGCTGTTGGTACAGACTCCATTACAATACAGCATGAATAACAACCCTTTTCATGTTCATCATATCAAATTCAGACCTTTATAACTTCCTGACATATCTATTTTGCGGTCTGAATTTACCCGAGCGTTGATTGTTCCTAAAATAAAATTATTTAGGCTGTAAAATAATTTTTCCAGATATTTCCAAGAGTTAGTTGAAAGACACATAAAAAGAAAAAAAAAGGCCCTGTAAATTTTAATTTTGAAGAGATTGAGAAACAAATAAATCTTGATAATAGCAGAATTTTGGCCTAAGTGAGTGACTGTTCATAAATTAGTCTCCTCACTGCAGATTAAAAGAATAAAAGTAAAAATATTTGTTATCTTTTTAAACTTTTAAATTGGTCATATCTGTGGGGGAGGGGAGTGCATGCATTTTAACAAAGCCCATAATATATAAAATTTTCACATTAATAAGCCTTCCATTATACTTTGCAAAAGATGGTAACAGGATTCCATACTGAATGAGGTTCACCAATCTCATGTGAGATCATGATAGTATTTTTTTCCTTACTATAAATCTCCTCCTTTCCAAATGGTGTAGTTAAGTCCTCCACAGAGTTCTAAGATGTAATATATATGTGAAGCTATTTGAAATTCCTAATTTCAAAAATCTTGATGAGATGAAAGACATTAAAGAAATTAAAGGTTTTAAAGGTTGTTTGGAGTTTTTGGGTAGGTCAGTTGGGAAAAAGCTATTAAACTGCTATTTTGGGCTAATTCTCAGTTGCCTTTCACATCATACTGTCACACGTGTTTCATGATAAAAAACAAGAGCCATGTAAGTGCCATCAAGTTGAGTTGGAAAATATTTACGATTATTTTTCACTGGAGTATACAGCTAAAGGAAGTTCAATACAACTGGGAACAAGTCCTCTACCTCTATCTGCAAGAGCCCTTAGCAAGGTGTGTGTTGCGTGAGATCTTTGTTTATTTGGGACACACTGTAAAAAGCAAAGACAAGAGTCAAGTGGTTCTAGTCAGCCAGAAAATGAGATTACCTGTGAAAACTATACTTTTTTGGTTATTATTGCTTTCACAGTCCTTTGTTTCCTATTTGAAACAAGGCGGCAGCAGTTGCTCATGACTTTAGTTTCTACTTCCACTGTTTCTGCCTGCTAGTAGCATATTACAGTTTGTAGCAGTCCAAAAAACCTTGAAGTCTAACTACGGGTGACTCCCCAATCCTTCACGTATTATTTTCATCAGCAGTACATACTCAGTTCTGTTAGGGAGGCTTTATTTCTGATGTTTTGTGTTTGATTGTTTGTTTGTTTTTTGGTTTGTTTTTATATGGGATAATACCAATCCTGTTTCTCCCTCCTCAGTTCAACATGACAGTCAGGGAGCTCTACTTTCACCTCCCCGGAATATTATAAAAGGAAGTCTCTTGCACCCAGCAAAGGAGGATGTGTCACTGCCTTGGCAGCAAAGTCAATGGGAAACTTTATACTGGCTCCATAAAGGTCTGGATCCCACATCTTAACCAATCTGCATTTTTCCTCTGTCTAGGTTCTTAAATATCCTTGACAGCATTGCATGGTAGCAAGCAAAGACCTCAAGTAGCAGTTAAAAGTAGTAAGATTTGATTATATTTTGTTCAGTGAAAACTATGCACCCTGCTTACAACTCAAACGCGAGTTAATGTCACTTCATGGAAAAGAAGGAAACCAGATAATTCGAATTACATGATTGTTGATGGATTAATTTGTGACAGAAGAAAGTGAAAATAAGGTGGTGACAAGAGGATTAGTTAACAAGATGCAGTAAGAATGCTAGGAGAGCTGCACTTGCTTTACAAATACACAAGACTTTTTGAAGATATTGCTAGCATGACAGATAAAGGGAATGTAGCTGCATTATATATTTAAATTTTCCAAAGGCATTGGAAAAGATACTGCAAAAATGGCTTATTTTGAAAATAAAAGCCCATGTGATGAAGAGAAAGATGCAAAATGAATTAAAATGTAAGAAGAAAGGAGGGAGAGGAAAGGAATTATTAATATAATACACTTAAAATGGAAGGTATTCTCCTGAGAAGTATCATAGAGCTCTTCAGGCTTAAACCAGGGTATCTGAACCTTGTTATTTAATCTATGTAATGCTTTACTTATAGACTGTTATTTGACTGAATTGATGAAAATACTTTATGGGATACAGATGAAAATATTTTTTACCTTTCATAGTATTTATACTATATTCAAAGTATGAAGCTTCTTCCTTGATATCACAGAGATGGGAGAAGAAATTACCAATAGCCTTTTCATTATAAAGCCCACATGCTTTACTGTTATAGAAATCCTTTCCCACTTCTCACACAGAAATTATTTTTCTGTAGTACCTCTGGTATGGCTCTTCTTACACTGAGCACCTGGAACCTCTAGAAAAGAAGTACCTAGTGGAGTCTGTAACTCAGAGGTGTTTCTTTCAATTAGTTTCTCTTTTCAGCCTTTGTAAATCACTGGCTCACTATCTTCATGAGCTATTGTGTTATTAGATATCCATGCACAGATATTACATGGTCCCATTACCTGCAATTTTATGATTACACACGTAGAATGTGAGAAGCCACTATCCCATTCTTTATGGACAAGGGAAAAGGGACAGAGAGAAACTTAAAGGTTTGTCCCCTTAAAAGTAACAACATGAGGTATTGCAAAATTTAAGACATCACATAATCAAATCCCCAGTAATTAACCCTCCATGACATTCATGAACCTAAACTTGGTTTGTTCTTTTTCAAAGAATATGACAGAAAGAGCAGAGTAAATTGAAGTCTAAAGCATTCACACAGAGGTAGGCCTGCATTCAAGTTCTGCTGCTTCTGGAACTAGACCATGAATTTCCCTCATAGCTCTGCCAGTTTCCATGTGTGTACCTTAATTGCAAAACACTTAAAGTGTAAACTTATCTTACTGGTGTTATTCTGTGCTTTATAAATAATTTAGTAAGGAAAAAGAGATTGTCTCTTTCTTCTAGCCCTTTTCATCTGTCACATGGGTGTACTTGTCTTAGGTCACTTTGCCATGACAAAGGCAGAACAAGGATCTGAATCTAGTTTTTCCCACCCCAAGGAAAGTGATATTAGCACTTACTCAGTCTTGTGTTGACACAAGTCAAAAAAAAGAGATCTGTGTTTCTAGGATACGTGCTTCATTAAACCCAGCTCTAAATAATGTGTCTCTTCTGGGCAAGTGTCCTTCTGTCCGTATCCTCCTATACGGCTGTGGACTGTGATACAGAGGGTAGTTCCTAAGAATCGTCTAAAACCTACTTTGAGTAACACAAGATCCATTAGGGCAAAGACATTTACCAAAAGATACAGGATGAAAAAATAGAGAAACTAAATCTACCGCTCCTAAGTTCATATGCTGTGTAAAAAATATTTTTTGCTAACATAGAGAGAATGCCGTGGTACTTCTTGTCATTAGGCACAACGCAATTTGGCCCCTGCCACAACAAAGTTATGGTATTTTACCATCTCTTCACATTTGTTAGCTAATTTTTTCTCCTTTGTAGCCACAGTTTTGAAAATGCTGAAATTTGCTGAAGAACATAGTAAAGTTGTTTGGTTTTGTGGTGGCAATTGCAGAGAATAACAATTCAGAGGACATTCAATCAGGTTAAGTGTGGTTTCCCAAGAGGGCAGGAAGTTTCAGCCTGAATGCCATCTTCTGTTTCTAAGCCATGTTGCTTTAAGTAAGATCAGCAAAGGTGGTTGAATTCCATGGGCCCTGATCCAATAGACAAACTCTAGTGACTTGAACAAAGCTGTGGCAGACATTACATAAATAAGACAAACAGCCACTGTGTCAAGGATGTTCTTGCCAGCACATCTCAAATTTAAACCACTTAATTCTTCTCAAATCAAATACTACATGCGGACACTAAGAAATTTCTTGGAAGGCAAAGGGTGCCTAAAGTAAATTTTTAATATGTCCAATATCAAGATTTACTGCTTCCTTAGGGAATGTGGACTTCAGTTCTTTTCCAACATGAATCATATAACCTCTTTTTTGTTGATATCCAGGCATCTGCAAAATCCTTCAACGGACAAGAAATTATGGAAGTACTTTGCCCCAGATATTATGAAGAGAGAATTTGATATGAAAGATTGCAACTTACAATATATTTTGGATTGGTTTTTATTTTGCAATTGGAACAGGATATACTTTACTTTGGGTTCTTAAAAATTTCTGAGATTTAGCTTTAAAATTCATGAATTGAAGTACATAAGCCACATGAAGGCATTGTTAAATTTGTACTCCATCTCCAACTAAATGTGCTGTAGTTGAGAGAAAGAGGAAACACTTATGGCCAATAAAGAGCTTCTAACTGTCTTCAAACAGTTGTTTATTGTGACCATTAGTGGTTAGAAGACATGGTTCTACTCCGCTATGCACAGCTATATTAAAACCAATAATATTAATTTGGCCCTGAATTAAATAGGAAAATAAACTGCAAAAACCCAGCAACAATTGGAAGGGAAAATATCAGGAAATGAATGGAAGTGAATTCTGGAGACAATAGAAGATATTTCAATTCAGAAGATATTTCTGATGTGCTCTGCTCTCCTTGAATTTCCTGATCTGTCTCCAAGGTCCTTTGTGCATAATGCCTATGGATTGTGGTTGCTTTAATGAAGGCTATCATGCTCATCAGCATGACTTGAGGAACAGTTACAACATCAAACTGCAAACTAAAGAAAGAATACGTTGTTGACCATCATATCTGCCTAGAAATTCAGAAGGAACAGAAATTTCATCAAGACTCAAAATCCAACCGGCAAAAAAACCCCAAACCTCTGGCTGCATGTCTACTGGATGGCATATAGTGTATTTTGATTCATTTGTTGTCTTTCTCTCCTTTCCAACTCCAGAAAGCCTCAAGGTGCCATGATTTCTGTGAACCTATTCTACTCTTCACTGAGGATAGCTTCAGGGCTAATATAGCACAGACCTTGCACAGATCATCAGAAATCTACTGAGGGAAAATGGAAAACTTGAGGGAAGGCAGAATAAACCCTCAGAGGAAGACCTGTCAGGAAACTATCCACCCAAAGACTTTCCCATTAAAGACTCAATGGTAAAAGAATAAAAAAAAAAAAAAAAGCTACTGTTGGTTGTGGGGTTTTTTTCCTGTTCTGGATTACTGGCTCTGTATTTGATGCTCCTGGCCATGACATGCATATTAATTGCTTTGTCATAGTCCACTGGCATTTTAGGATTGAGAACCCAAACATCAGGCCAATCAAGGTTCTTTTGTAACAAGCTGCAAATGTGCACCACACAGCAGAAGGGATAAAGGTGTATCAGTATCATCAGCTTTTATTTTGAATGTGGGGAGTGTGTTAGGTATGGAATGGCTTTGCTGTTCAGGAAAACATTAAGTACTGAATAGCAAAGAAAATAGGATTGGCTAATTTTAACATCAGTATAGATGCAAAATTGTTGATGCTGGCTTATTGCTACAGGGAGGTGTTAGCTGTCAGATCCTATTGATTTCAGCTTAGATGTCTTAATTAGTCAATCCTATTGATTTCGATGAGGATGTCATGAAAAGTAATTACATTCAGCATAGTCATTTTTCTATTTTAGCATCTTTTCTCCTTCAAAAATCAGACTTCTTAAATTGCTAATGGCACTAATACCAAGAAGGCAACCAGATTATTTGGGGTAAGAATCAAAACTAGACTCCCAAGACCACTTATCATCACTTTGACAGGTTTTGAAACAGACCACCAGAGCTACACTCAAAACTGTCAAAAAAAGTTGTGTTTCAATACTGCTTCTTCCCTAAGGTCTGATTACAGTTTGGTATTCTTAACTTACTTATTGAATTTTCCCTCAAGTAGTCTTTGTGCCTGAAAATTGTTGAGCTGTTCCGTCATATTAGCAAGAAGTGCTTGTTCTAGTAGTGTACAGCAGGGACAACAAAGCTCAACCAGTGCTATGTCACCTCATTCATTTTTCCACACTTCTCACTTATTTATTTCATGTCTGACATCTTCTCTATGTCTTTGTATGATCAAAGTCAGGAAAGCTAGTTTTTGGTGCACTGACTATGGATCAAAGAGTGTTTTTATCAAAAAAGATTGTGTTTGGCTAAAATCAATAGACATATTTTACAACACATTTCAGTTTAGTCTCAAGTGTTTGGGTCATGTTTAATTTAAAATTAATCACATTTTACAGACAAAAGACCACAAGTAAAAGACTTAATTCATAGAATAATACTAACCACACTAGAATGTGAATGTAGTTATACAAACTGCAAGAAAAGTTCTCCAGAACTAGGACGGCAGGAAAAATGGCTTCTGCTACTTTTATTGAAATAATAAATAAAGAAATACATACATACACACATAAATAAATATAATAAAGCCCGAAATTTTCATGAAAAGTACCAAAGATCTTCAGGAAGTGTTTTTAATATACCAAAGTAGAGCACAAAAGTTTGACCACACAATGGCCCTACCTGTGTGATTCTGTCTTCCCAAGTAAGGTTAACACAAATTTTAGTTTTTCTCTTTTACTGACCCTGTCCCAAAGCATTCCAATCAAGGCTGGTTGTCTACCAGTAGTTTTCCAATGTGATTACCAAAAGAAGGTCTTGAGTTTAAGAGCTGAGTAGGTTATTTTAGGGACTAAGAATGCTACTTTTGGAAGAAAAACTGCACAGAGATATGAACATATTTACAAACTAAAGGAAGAAACCTGATGTAATGACATTTGACAACAAAAAACAGAGTCCATAGTTCAACAATTTCTTGCCCATTCCTAAACAGATTTTTCCCCTCATAATGTTGAGATTGGGGAAAGCAAAAGAATATAAAATGGGCAGAGAAAAACGGAGAAAATGTTTCTTGACACTGGCTCACTGCAAAACACTATTCTCTGCATAGATATGAGGTTCCTTGGTTGTTGTCTCACCAGTCCTTGGAGCATCATTGAAATAAAAACTCATCACCTCCTATTAGTCCAGAAGTAGCACTGGTGAGCTGCAAGGCTACTTCACATACTCTTCTCGCAGTTGCTTGTTTTGAGAGGTAAAGGATGAAACAGACTGAAGAGATCCCTTGTAGCTTATATCTAGGATATTGTGATCTTGTGCAGATGCCCTGCTTTCACAGAAAAATAATATAATTTTTCTAGTAATTTATACAACAGAATGAGTTGAAGACAATTCATTGACTAATTTCCAACACAAGAAGGGAAAACACTGTATTAACACCTTCTTATTTTAGATTGGATTTTGGTAGTTTAAGAGGATAATATTTGGTTCACATAATGGTACTGAATGCATATCAAAGATTCTGGTAATCATGTAGTTTACAATATCTGCAAAGACAATGAACATTCTGTAAAGTCTGCTGAATTGGTTTTATATCAGGAGTAATTGTCTGACTATATAAACCTGTGCCACATCTACTGTAATAAATAGTGGTTTATCACAGAATTGAGAATGACTTCTTAAAGTATAAATTTTTATAAGGTCACTGTTAAAGCATCATTTCTTTCAATGTTTTAGTGTGATGTTATGTAATCATATTACTATTTAATTATAAATCAGCAATTTCCTGGCATGGCATATTCTACTTGCTTCAATACATATATTTCCCTCTTGAAATCAGGTGGCTTTTGTTTTTCAGACCTTCTGAGCACCTGATGCCTTCTGGGATGAGCAGGAATGGAAGTACCATTTCCTCAGTACCTCAGAAATTAAGGAAAAAACCAAGGAAACAAACAAATAAAAAACAACCCCAAGAATATCTATAGGAATTCAGTTCTGAGAGATATTTAAAGGAGCTGGTGTTTTTTCTGGGATTTCAAAATTTAATAATCTATACATTTATTTTGTGACACTTTCTCTGAAGGTCATTTTTGAATCTTGCTGTATTTGTACTCTATTGCTGTATCAGCTTTTTCTTCTGTGAGGTGTCAAATCTGCCCCTTTCTCTTTGTGCCTTAAATATTCAGATTTGAACCCAAAGTCTAAGCTGTGGAAACTGGCCAGAAAGTTCAATGATACAATAAATCCTTGGTGAACTTTGTGACTTTAATTTAAAAAACTTTTTATATCTATTTTTTATTCAGCTATACACGTTAAGTGCAATGTGGTCACTTAGATCTTCACAGATACGGTGACTACTGTATTTGTAGTGTGCAAGATCTAATAACCAAGAGAGGATTTTTTGCATTTCAATATACCCTCCTGAATACCAAGAGTATTGTTTTATATCTTGGTCTGCAAAGAACAGTGCTATAGGAATGAAAGATCTCATACTGCAAAACGACTAGGCCAGAAGGAGGTTTCTTTGTATTACCCACTGAATTCACTCCAGATGATCCACACAAATTTGAGTTTAGTTCAGTGTGTATATTAAGGTGATAGTCTACAGCATGCTAAACTTTTATGATTTTGAAGGGGGAAAATAGTGTCTTAAAGTGGCATATTAAGCTGGAGTTTCTGTGGGAGAAGAAAGATGCATTTATCTTACTTTGGATATCTAAGTTAGTGTGTACGTAAGATGTAAAATGATACTGCAAGAGGCAGTTTCTTCCTAAAACTGATGAAGCAGTTGGAATATTTCAATGTTTATTATATAATTGACAGAGAACCAATAAATTGTATCTGCTAAAAATTCCTAAAACATTGTGCCAGTCTTTATGTGCATACAGCAGTTGATCACTGAAATATAAAAATATATACATATATAACTCCTATGTGTATATACCATAATCTGATGCTTTATTTAAATAAGCTTACAAATATACACTTTTAAAATAAATAAGTGTCTAAAAATTTTTCAACAGGACCTTTGCTGTCAAAAAATATAATTCTGAAGGCTGTCAATACCAATATACATCACAGCTCAATTTTTTCTAGCAATCTCAAATTTTTACTTCTCTTTTGCTTTTGTCACACTAAAGTGAATTGGAGATGTGGGTTGTGTGCTGATGTGTATGAGGGTTATGTGTTAGAAATATGGCATCTCAATTTCTTATTCATCTCCTCTACAAACCTCTGGCCTGTGGAGTTCTTATGAAATTTTGCGTTGCAACAGAAAAAAAGAGATTATCCATCTGACATCTTAGCATGAATAAGTCAAAGATCAAAAGCAGCAAATTTAAAAATCTCCATTTTGTCTTTGGTTGGAAGGATATTATGAAAAATGGGGACAGTCAGAGGTGGCTTTGGGTTAACGAGCAAAGTTAGAGAAAAATACTGTGGAACTGTAGGCAGGGGCTGTATGTGTCCCACAGGTCCTGGACTCTCCTAATTGTTACAGTTTCATCCGTTTCATGCAATTTTTAGGAATATATTAAACAAAGTTTGAGGTAGGGAAGACTGTGCCTTGCATAAGGAATCTTCTGGGTGCTGGGCTGCAGCACCATCTGACACTCAATGGCCACTGCACTGCCACAGCCCTCCCTGCCTGTGGGACCCCCCAGAGATGCTGGCCAGCAAGGCAGGCACCCAAGGAGCATGCTGAGTCCCAGAGATGAAAAGTGGACATCACACGGAGGTGAGATGGGAGACAAATGTATTTACAGAAAAAATAACATCCTCTCATGAGCAATTCCTCTTTTTCCTCAGGGAAAACTTTGTTTAGTTTTACTACCATAAGTTACAAAGATAATAAATGCAGGTTTCTTCCTCTCCTCTGCTCCCATTTTCATATCACCAAGAAACATGAGAGCTTTTTTCTTACTCATCCTTTCGACTGTACTAAAATTTACTTGTTCTTTTGCATTTATCTTTTTTTGCCTTTTACTGAGAAAAAAAAAGAAACCAAACCTGTTTATTACCTTCACTCTTACAACTTTTGACTTACTTAATAGATTAAAAAGTTTTTTGGGTGACCAAATATATTTCTACATTCCTTTTCCAATGTTTTGTTAGCATGCTCAGGAGAGCTCTGGTATATAAAGCTTTGATTCATCAGATCACTCAATCCCAGGTTTAAATCCTTTTGAAACACACAATTAGGTGGGTGTTCTACTGAGTCAGTTCTTCAAGATGTGATTTTCTTTTATGAAAGTGATGTGACTTATAATAAAATGAAGGGACCATTGAACTGGTTCAAAATTGCTCATTTAATTTCTGTGGGGGTTTTTTTCCCTTTACTGTGCCTGGTAAGATTAATATACTTGTAAGTCTCAATATAATTTTATACAGTTTATTCAGAAGAAAAACATATATTGTCTCTTTGTCATTCGTGTAAGACCTAATACAAAGAACAACAGATTATCATGGTATAGTTCAAGTATCCTACTGTCAATGTGTTAAGCTGATTGACCTCAATGTGTCTATCTTGCAGGTAATGTAAATTTTATTTTGCCTTGACCACCTCTCTGAGCAACACATGCAAACTAGGGTTGTGCAGTCATTTAGCATGTGTGGCCAGATGATTCCCTGACCTCTATCCTCCAGAGGAGGAATAAACAGTCTGGCCTGTGCTGTTCCCCAAGGCATGTCCAGGTCCTATAAACCCCTGGAGGGTCAGATATACTTCCTCTGGAGCTCAGTCTCACATCAAAACCCATAGGCTCATGCAGAAGTTCATACTGAAGTTGGCAGAATGCATGAGGCCAAATACATTATTGCACACATCTAGTCCTTTTTCATGGTACTTTGAAGGTCTGGCTAGAAATAAAAATGTTTCCCATTCACAGAGAATATGTACAAGCCTGTAAGGCTTAGGGGATCACAGTAAGATATTGGTACTGAGGTGGTCTTGGTTTGCCAGTGTATCAGCCCTGGAGACAAACTGGCTCCAGACAATACCCTCTCCTGAGGCATTTATAATTGCAACAAGTGATAGAATCACAGAAGTGCTCTCCTTCCACTGAGCACTTGCTCCTTCAGTTTTCTGACGAGCAATTTAGTCTCCTATACATAATATCAGTGCCCTGACTCCTGCTTATACACTAAATAGAAGAATTATACAAATAATGAAACATGCAAAAAAACCCCAACCAACCAAAAAACCCCCAGAGAAAGCCTCATCCTATTCAAAGCTAAATCCAAAATTTCTCAGTGCTCATGAAGCTTAATGTCAAATTTTGAATAGGGTTTCATATATCCAATAAGTCTTTCCTCTCAAGGCTAAAAATTGACCTTCCTTTCTGAAGAAAGAACAGGGAAAGGTGTCAGAACATCATGAAAATGCTTTTTTGGTTACTCACTTCTGTCTATTTATTTCAGCAATTGTGCCCTTAGTACTTCTGGACAATCACTAGATGACATCTGCCATCTCCCCGCACTCTTGACATTTTAAAGGCTAGTTTAGTTGTACTACATTTTATTACCATGTGGGAGACCAATACAAATCTACACTGTGGGAAATGATAAGTCCTGGAAAGAAAAGGATCTGTGCCAAACATCTTGACGGTGGGCACAAAAAGATGTTATTTCATTCAGTATATACTTACTGGAAATACAGTAGCACCAGTCAGCTGAATATTTGTTGGAGTGATTCTGGCAGAGATCCTTTAAATCACCTTCCTATTCCTTTGTTACCTCACCTTTTAAGTATATGGAGTTTAGTAGATAGTTATGAAGAAGATCATATACAGTTTTCTGCAATTTTTTCTATTACTAGCATGAACTAGGGCATCAGAACAAGCAAATGACTGGAGAATATTTTTCCCAGTTTGTGCTAGGTTCTGGTTTCTGCCCATTGACTTCAGTGTCTTGAAGTATTTTGTAGTTTTATTTCTTGAAAAAATAAGCTGCAGCGCTATATTTCTCCAATCACACTCGCCTAGCAAATTCAATCAGCAGAATTTGCTCTGCAGGCACTTGTTTGTTTTTTGGTGGTGGTGGTCAATTACACAGTGACAATTGCCAGGACACTGGAACAAGACTGAGTTCCCTAAAAGGCAGGTCAAATGATATTTCAGCTGGTAAGTAGTAGAAGCTCAATTAGTGCATGAATCATTTAAAACCAAAATGAACAGAACAGTCAGTAGCATTCTTTTGGGAGTAATCTTGCACTTGCAGAGGGATCTGTCTGTTTAGCAAAGCTGTCTCAGGGCTTCTCTAACCTTTGCCTGAGGGCTGGTCCCCACTCAGCAGCCCAGGACAAGGGGAGGGCTTAGGTAACTGTTCTTGTTGTGCATTCCCACCCTCCATCCCCAGATTGAACCATGCCCTTAATCATCACCTGGCACTATCAGCATTTTGCTCCTTAGCCACTTCTTCACTATCCAACACCTTAAATCAAAAGCCATGGGAACATGAAACCAAGATCGTTCATTTTACTATAATTGCAAACCATTTTTTTTCTATTATTTTACTATTTTTATTGCAACTTTTGAACTTGCAGAATTGGGACAATAACAGCAAGCTGAGAACATTCATAGCCATCAGACTTAGGCATGTACTTACTTCTAAGCATGATGAAACCCCATACATGCTTAAGTCTCACAAATTTCACCACACTATTTCCAGTTAAAATTATTGCTGTCATCACATTTCATTCTCTATCAGCTTGACTCTAGATTCATGTAGCAGTTATGTCATATTCAATTATATTTATTTTTAGAATTTACTTATTTCTGTCACCATTTCTGCATGCATAGGATAATTAAGAAATCAGACTTGGGGAAGTGGCAAAGAATGCTCCTAAGATAGCACTGAAGACAAGGTCTACAAAGGAATCCAACATAAGTACGTGCCTGTGCTGCACAGTGCAGCATATGTGAAGAATGCCAAATTAGCACAGACATACCTGAAAATGCAAACGTGGTTCTAAAAGTAGTTTAGTCATATCAGTGCATTATATCTTTGAGATGATGTTGTACTGACACAGGTATGTCAGCTGATGACAGCTGGCTTGACAGTGAGAGCCCAGAGGTGGTTCAGAGGCCACAGTATCATCCTGCAGCATGTAGAAATTGCTGAGCAGTGATTGTTCAGCACCATCAAGTTTTGGAGTGGGATATCTATAGGCTGTTTTTTGCCTGTTCTCCAACATCAGACTAGATATAAGGAAAAACTTTTTTACAGTGAGGATGGTGAGACACTGGGACAGGTTCCTGAGAGAGGCTGTAGATGACTCATCACAGGAAATAATCACGGACACGTTGGATGGGGCTCTGGGCAACCTGATCTAGTGGAAGTTGTCCCTGCTCATTACTGGACCAGAAGACCTTCAAAGGTCCCTTCCAGCCCAAACCATGATATGATTCTATGACCAAAGAGGAGCTGTGGTGCTAACTGCCATCCTCCAAATTCTTCTCCATCTAACACCATGGTCCTGTGAAAAAGCTCCTAAATTTTTACTTGTATAGACAGCCAGAAATATCTTAGCCTCAACGGCTCTGAACTTGAACAAATTTCCTCAAGGAGACCCAAAAAAGGGAAAAGGGATGAAGAAGAAGGAAACCACCTGTTCTGCATTTTAGTAGCCAGCTCAGTGGTTAGCACACATGTGAATTCCCACAGGAGAGATATCTGCACTAGGAATGTTTAACTTCCTAGCTCACTGGCCACCTGTCAAATTCTCATTCTTGATTTGGGTTCTCTGTCTTTACCATATTGGAGACATACTTTTAATGATAACCATGGCAGTCTAGTAAGATAAATTATGAGATCCCTGAGTTACCCAGCAGTAAAGGAAGGTTTCATGCTTGTTCCTCAACAGGGGTTTGCTCAAAGAGGCTGAGTGTCTCCATTCAGGATGCATCCTTCCCCAGAACTGGATGTTTGAGATATGTCAGTCCTTTGTCTTAGAGAGAGATTCTGTAGATACAAAATTGGGCAAAGGCTTCCACAAGGGAAAATATATCACTGCTACTGTAAAGATCTCAACTTATTCTTTTCAGTGATTTATATACTGCTAGTATATAAACCTTTTTGTCCCTATATGTACCGTAAATGGTGGCCACATTTTTTTCAGATATGACAGACTCATGTAATAGGTTATTTTTTTCCATTAGAACACATGCCATTAAATCCATTATCCTTTCTAGTTTCTCTGTCAAGGCAATCAGTCTCTTTGCTTTGCTACAGTTAATGCCACTATTAATTAATCTTATCCTTAATTCATAACTCATATTTTTTTTAAAGTAAATATACAGCTTGTAATGAGCTGGACTGGCAGATTTTGAGATCAGAGGCACATATCCTCAGAGATACATGCACACTTAATTACTATTTAGGTAACCAGCTTCCATTGATTTCTGTGGTAGTTAGGTGACTAAATATCTTTGAAGATCGGTGCCAAAGTTTAGATTCATGAGTTATTTATAGCCCAAAGTTCCCATCACTAGATCCATTTTGAGGAAGGCTGTGTGAAAAGGTGTTAGAACAAAGTGCAGGCTCTCATAGTCCCTTCAGCCTCCAACCTTGCTGCAAAAATGTGAGTGCAACTATTTGTGGGCACAGCTTTGATTGGACAAAACTTTCTACCCAGCTGGTGGCTGAACATTCAGTCCCAACAGTACTTCTCACACAAATCATAGAATCACAGACTCATTAAGGTAGGAAAAGACCCCCAAAATCATTCAGTCCAGCCTTTGACCAAACACCACCATGCCCACTAAATCATACAGCAAAATGCCCACTTACGTGGGAACCATGTTCCAGTACTTAACCACTCTTTCAGTGAAGAAATTTTTCCTAATTTCCAACCTGAACCTCACCTTGAGCACCTTGAGGCCATCACCCTTGTCATATCATTAGTTGCCTGGTGAAGAGGCCAACCCCTACCTCACCACAACTTCCTTCTCTTGTCCAGGCTTAACAATCCCAGCTCCTTCAGCCACTCCTAAGACTTATTTTCCAGACCCTTCACCAGCTCCATTGCCCTTCTCTGGACATGGTCCAGCACCTCAACGTCTTTCTTGTAGTGAGGCGCCCAAAACTAAACACAGGACTTGAGGTGTGGCCTCATCAGTACTTAAGTGCATGGGGATGTTCGCTGCCCTGGTCCTGCTGGCCACACTATTTCTGATACATGCCAGGATGCCACTGGTCATCTTCGCCACCTGGGCACACTGCTGGCTCATGTTCATCCAGGTCTTGACCAGCACCCCTAGGTGTGGATGGAAAGAGCTGCATGTTTCCTTCAAAACCAATGTCCAAGGATTAAAATCACAACTTTCCATCTGTGATTAATCTTATATTCAAAATAAAGAGGATTTGAGAGAGCCTTTGTGATTCATAGAGGACCCTTATCTCAGACTAAACTTGTCTTCTTACATTATTTCCTGTAGATGGGAGAAAACATCCATTCTGCTGAAAGTAGGTGGGGTCTTTTTACAGCTGTGGCTGAAGCAGCAATAATTTGTATGATGGGCTGCAGCACTGCAGTGCTTTCTGTTCCACAGGGTGGCACGCAGTGGCACACTGTCTATCCCTACGTGGTACAGCACGTCACAGTGTGCTCGCCTTTAAGCCTACCAGCAGCTCCAGTGAAGTCAGCCATGACTCTAAGTTAAGTTTTGCTCAAGTGCTCTGTTAGATCAGGTCACAGTGCTAAAGGTTGTTTGGATTCTATCTTAAATATCCTAGCCTGAAGAGCTCTACCTTATGTTCTGAAGGCAGGTACTTTTATACACTAGGTTATAATAGCAAATGATACCCAAATACTCTTAATTTCTAGAATCCCTATTATCTTTCCTCAAGTTGGCTTACTCATTCAAAAAAGTGTGACCAAACTGTAAGGTAGGCTTGCTATGGCCTTTAGTAAAATTTTCCTTTCAATAATACTATAATGCTTTGTATTATGTCACAAAAATGCACTGTAATATTTTTCATATAAAGAAACAAAATGCCCAGCGCATGGATAATAATCATTCCAATGTAGCAGCATCTTTAGTGGAGGCTGAGCTACCTTTATTCCACAGAAAAAGAAGCAAAAAGTAACTCCCTTCCAGTCACAGGGTGATGTAGCCCTACAGACATGCTGGAGCAGGCACTCTGCTGCTCCCTAGCATTAGGGGTCACCTGTGCCACTTAGCCTCATTACCAGGGAGGACATGTGTCACGTGGGACTGACCAAGCACTCTCAGTGGTATTCCTCATCATCTGAAATGAAAGAATATTAAAGGAACTCGACATTTTACTTCAAAGGTCAACAAATAACTCTCAGTGTCTCCATATATAAAGCAAATGACAGTAGACAACGGGCACAGCTTTGGCCCTGCAGCGGTTGTAGTTTAAAACAAAGTGACAGGAAATAATGAGCTTTAAATTGGTGAACTGGTTTGTTTGTACTGGGGATTAACCTGTAATACACAGTGCACCCACATTACAGAACTTCGGAGATGAGCCACTTTAAAGCATTGTAGCATACACTCTGACTGCAATGATGCCTCATTTACAGAAATGCTGGTATACCTCATTATTCTCCCACAATCACATCACAAAGTTAGACTAAAATCTTAAACTACCTTGCAATGAAATCAAGTAGTTTTAGAAGATAAACACAGCTGAAAACTATTTTAATAAGGTGCGTGATAGAGAAAGTGAGAGGCATCAGCTGAGGTTTAAGTGTTACATTTTTACTAATATGTCAACATCAGTATTTATGAATGAAATGACGTGCAAAGAGCCAAAGGATGACTCAGACATTTGTGGTTTTTAAACAAAAGAACGGGATGAAATAACTGTGTTGTTTGCATCCTTCTAAACACTCCCCATAACAATCCAGATGTGGCTTTCACAGAGAAAATAAGTGGCGGCACGTAGACCTTTGTGTCACCATATGTCTCCCTGTGACGTGAGGAACTACCGTGCAGTCGCTAACATGTGCAGAGGTCATACAGAGTAGGGAGTGAATTCAGCAGCAGTGAGTAATAGAAATGACAGGATGCTCTGCATCCTTCTAAATCTGCTGCTGTTTTGTCTTTCCTTTTCTAGATATTCTAATAGGTGAGGGGATTGTTTCAGGAAACAGCCTGAGTTCACATGAAATGGGGCTGGCAGTGTGACAACACAAGTGTTGTAAGCTTGATGGGTTCAAGGATTCTCAGGCACAGGATTCAACATAAATTAAACTGTAAATAAATAAGGACTCTTACTGTGAGAAAGATAAGATTCACGTGAGAGGGAGGACAGGGCAATGCAATTAATAGTTATTGCACTAAAGAACCTTTATCACCAGCAAACAATATTATTAGGGTTGAAGACAGTAATTTGAGGAAATGGTTCTGTTCACATGCTTTAGTTGAAGTAGGTTCCATGAGTCTGTTTATTGTGCTGGAGAAGGTATATTCTTTGGATTGGAGAGTTTCCACAGCTTTGGCTTTTTATTGACCTTTTTATGTCTTCATTCACTGCCCCCACATCCCCTTAGCAAGCAGAACACTAAGATGACATCTGACATATCACAGTCAATTCCAAGCATTTAAAATCTGAAAAGAGCACTCAAAATACCAGAAAGATTGACGTGTATAAAAAATCAATAAACTGAATTATTTCCAAATCAAAATAATATTGCACCTTATTTTTCTGCATGTAAGTTTCATTGTTTGAGGAGGTTCTCTGTTATCCATGGTGCCTTCAAGCTTGCTTTGACCATGACTAAAGAAAGATCCCTTTCACATATTGACATACCTCCAGAAGCTGAGGCATTGCAAAAGGCAATAGCACCGTGTTAGTTCCTTGACTAACTGCCCTTCTGTGCTCTTCAAGCCTTCTTGAATCTATCCTAACTGGGTACCTTTGAGACTTAGAGCACTATACTTCTTTTTCCCACTATTACCCCTATCTTCAAAGTGAAAATTTCTCCTTAAGTAGGTGTCTCCTTCTACACATCAAAAGCTGAAAGCTCCAACAGTACCTTCCTCATGAACAGGGAAATGGGGATTCCTCTCCTGCCCTCCAGAAGGACTCCATCCCTCTTTTCATTTTCAAATTATTTGTTGGTTAATGAGCAGCACCTCAGGCTGTCAGTCTCTGAAGAGGCACAGTGTCACAGGGATGGAATATCTGCCTCTATGTTTTTAATCACACAATGCAATTTTAATCAACCTGCAAAAAAGCCCACATTAAAATAGAGGACAGATCATGCTACAGTTAAATTGTGATTTTGGTGTTGAGATAAAAAATGGATATTAATGTTCATGTTGCAAAAGAAAAGTGTACTTCACAGAATATAAATTAAATATGTAAACCTTGTTATTTTATAGTACATCTGTCTGCATATTTTAGAGTATTGTTCCATTTTATTACATTTCTGATCAAGACTAATGCTCATTAAAAATCTAATATGACAATGAAAAATTTTATATGGAAAATTCTTGTCCTCTATTACAATTGCTATCTGCTCCACTTTTTGGAAACCACAGTAAATTAGACTTGGGCCACAGTAATCTTAATTATATCTTGAAACAGATGATGTTGGAAATATATTGAATAAACTCTTTTGGTGAGATTGCCTTTGCCTCTTAATTCAAAATCTATGTTCATATGCTTACATTATTTAAATTACAAAAGGGAGGCATCTGAAAAACAGGATGCTTTGTTGGGCAGTCATATTCATAAAAATTCATTCAATTGTGAGGAGGTCAAAAAAACAGGGGAGAAAAAAACTGCTTGCTGATCAAAACGTAACATAAGCCTCACCATTTCATTTAAGCAGCAAAATGCATAGACTAAAAAAAGACAGTTCAGTATGATCTCAAAACTGTGTTCTGTGAATTTGTCATAATTTTAGCTAGAGAGCAGTTGTAACCCAACCTATTTAATCGCTTTATTTGAACAAGACAAGAAGTAGGGGCCATTCTAATAGGCGACACAAGCACATTGGGCAGCTGATGTGAAAGTGACAGATGAGAATATCACCAGATCCAACACTTTGGTTTTTTCTCCAAAGTTGTATCAAAGTGAAATGTTGACTCTGAATGCAACTAAAAACCTGACCAAACTTTTATCTTGTCTCAGTTGGCCTTGTGAGAAGCATGAAACAGAGCATGACATAGCAGGTGATACAACTGGCCTGTTCACCTGTGTCACATGCAACAAGGTGTGATGATAAAAGGGGATTGGTGACAGTAAGCACTGCCATGGGCTACATGAAGGGTATTGTTTCACTCCCATGGCATTACTGCCCTTTGATAAGGAATGTATTTACATAATACTGAGAGGAAGGGTCCCAGAGCAATGATGCAGAATGTGGCCAGACCTCCCTGTAGATCAGCCCTGTGAAGACCCAACAAGCTGCCAGTGGGAACTTGAGGGCATGTTAAGATGCTGGGATACATTTCATCAACTGCTTAATAAAAACTGTAAATAACTCAGCTGCTCCAGCTGAGTATGAAGTTTGCAATCTACAGGTGATATACTGAACCACAAACCAAACTATATTGAGCAAAGCTGTCTAATGTTATACCTCCAGTGAAGAGGTTTTCTTAATCTCTTCATGGAATCAACAGCACATGCCAATTTTTGCATGTCTTCTTTCCTTCCTCCTTTCACTGAAGTCCCTTGAAACACTGAAGTACACCTTATTATGTACTCTGTATTTTTCTAACCCATCACTAACTCCTCTAACTTGTTCAGGTGATTTCACTCCCAGAGACAAATCTCCCTGCACAATCTTTATGATTATGCTTCCTTGAAGACCTTCAGTATTCTAAAACTGAAACAGCAACTGTTGTCTGTTTGGTCAACCTGCCAACAAACTGGCAAAGGAGGTTACGTAGGAGGCCAAACCGCAAAATGTCACTGAGCCTAATCAGACACGAGACACTCAACTGTTCAACTCTTGCTCCATTAAGACTCAAAGGGACCAGCCAGTGCTATTCAGATCAAAACCAAAGACATTTTAAAACTGTGGATTTCCAGGCTTTCTTCTTTAGTCTCAGAGGAGAGTGCTAAGCTTTAGCTGAAACTACCTCTTGATCAGACTAGCTAAAGTAAAATCTTCAACACTTGCTGCTGTTTACCTCATCACATTAGACGTCAGTGAGATTCACCCTTCCAAAAGGAAGAAGTGGTGTCAGGCCCAAAAGCACTGGGTAATTAAGAGATCTGTGCTGGTGCAAGGGTGTCCCGCCACAATGTGACTTGGAGAAGCTGTCACATCAGGCCTTGTTTGTGAGGAGGTGGCAACCCTCTCAGCAGCACCAGTAAATCTAGTGTTGATGTGGCATCTTTGACTGACACTGGATTCAGATGAACTACCAGATAATGTCAGTAGCAATCATAGCTCCACCACAATATTAAAGAATAGAGATCATTGTCATAAGAACATTTTTAGCCATTTGTCTTGATGAGATTTTGCCCATCCTGTTTAGAAACTATTTAGTTATGCTGGTGTTCAAAAGGAAATTATTATAGCTGGTGATACAAGATGGAAGTTCTCTTTCACTGTCATTACATAAAAATCTTTATATTTGACTATGTCTTCAAGTTTCTTACCCTTTAATAGAAATATTTCTGGTTTTTCTTAGAAATCAGGTATGCATTTTAATTTTTATGAAATAATTTTTTGAAAATATATTCCTGCAATTGAGTACCTTTAATCCTCTCTGCAACCAAATTTAGCTTTTGGCTTCATAGAGGGTTTTTTATTTACACATAGACTATTCAATTAATGAAAATACTTGGATTTGCCACAAGAAAATAAGGAACCAGAAGAAATCAGTGATTGATATCAGCCTTGATGACAACCATCTCCTCTATCTCCATATTAGAAAAACAATAGAAGAAAGGGAAGTGCAATTATATTGCTAACGTCATAAAATTAAATTTGGGAATAAATACTTTTTTTCCAGTTCTTGGTTATTCTTAGGGAGAATAAAGGGAAAGAAGAAAGCTTATGCTTTAGCTAAAGCTAATCAGGGCCAATATGAAAAATGTAAAAATTAATTGCAAACCAATACAGAAGATTTTTGAAGGACTTATTGAAATGTGGATCTAGGTATTTCTTTACTATGTGCTTTAGCATAAGTAATACAAATGTTGGTGGTGCACAACTAGTAATAGTCTGTTGAAAGACATAAAAAAATGTTAGTCCATCACAGACTGACAGACATCCTTGAGGTAAAAACAGAACTTTCAAGTATATGAATATAACAAAGAATTATAACAAATTTTTTTACATTCTGTGAATGCTAAATTTTCTGTCACAGAATATTCCTGGAGCTCAGTAAATATCTTTGCTCACTTTCAGAATTTTTTAGTTGGGTGGAATTCTTGATAATGATTAGAACTGAAGGCTAGTTCATCCGTCTCTGTAAAACACACAATCCTGATTTACCTATTGAAGCTACTTGTAAGGCTGATTTACGGAAATCCTTGAAGAAGGGTCTGTCAGCACTTCACAGCATTGAAGTTGTAAGGGGGTTTCCATATTTTCTTCACTGTAGGCTGAAAAAAAATCTCTTCAGTCCCCTAAAATCATAAACCTCCTACACCCCACTCAGCATTCACAAGCAGAGGTTTTCTGCAAGTAGAATAAACATCCATTGACTCAAGTTCCTCAGAGAGACCAGATGATCTCCAGCATTCAAAATGGAGTCCCCTCTTTCTCCCATGGCAGCTTTTCCCTGTAGTTGTGCACTCCAGAGTAGAGCCCATTTGAGCAAAAGTAAGCAGCCCAAATCCAAATCACTGTATTATTACTACCACCACCACCACCACCAAAAAAAAAAAAAAAAATTATATATCCCTAACCCCATCTCTATACAACTGAACAAAATTTCCAAGGCTGAGGAGATACTGGTTATCTAAAAAAAATTTTGTAAAGAGTTTTTCTAAAGTTTTCAACATCTTTATGAACAAGTCGCACCTAAATTTGTCTAAATAACAATGTGCTGGAGGAAAGGCAGTGATTTCTTAAGTTATCCCTGACCAGAAAAAAACAGGCTGTTGAACATATGGTTCATTTTAAACACAGATGGAATTAAGCGTATGCTTCAGTCCTTGTCTGAGTCAGAAGTAAAAACTGAAGACCATAACTATGTAATACTTTGCCATGTTACAGCAGAATCAACTAAAATGTTGCTATCATATTCTTTCATATGATTTCAATATCCTGCTTGAGCAGAGGGGGTTGGATTAGGTGACCTCCAGAGGTCCCTTCCAACCTCAGCCATTCTGTGATGCTGTGAACACTGTAGAGATGAAAGCATGTTAGTTACATACTTATCCATAGTGTAAGCATTATAAAATATTCTCATTGTTTATGTAAATATGAAAAAAAAATACTAAAAGGCAAATGTGTCATTTGGATCATTCATTTTTCTTTATTGAGCTTTGATGAAAAACAGTCCATTTGAAATATTTCCAGCTACCATTCCAATTCCAAATGCTCAATACAAAAACTTGGTATCAGAATTCAAACATATAAAGTTACATCTCATTATAATTTAATATTTAACAGCACTAATCATTTCTGATTTTTCATAATTAAGTTTACAAAAATAATGTTACATTTATAAAATAAATCAGCTTTTCCCAATAAATTACAGTGGTAATTTTACAGTGGAAATCTTATTCAAAAATGTAATATATCATACAAAATAGACAACAGCTTTTTGTCAGATAAAATACTAAAGTATATTTTTCCTCCAGTACATTTTGGCAGTGTGTGAAAACATTTTATTGTACACTTGATATCTAAAGTTCATTGTGAAAAATAAACTAAACTATTATGCACATCTCTTATATAAGGCAAGGGTGGCCAGCTTGGGGACTAATCTTTATTTCCGGTTATATGTTTTTTAGTCAGACCAATACTGCCATGTTTATGTTTATGCAACTGACTTCATTTATCTGACCCAATTAATTCATGCAGATCCACCTAGAGTCCAACACTCTTTCTATAACAAGTACACAAAAGTGAGCCTAATCAGTAAACTTTTCTTTTGAGCTGCTCAGTATCTCTCACATTTGTTTTACCTTTGTGTATCACTGTAGAGCATTGGTGGCCACCTTGTAAAAATAGCACAGTCCAGATACCCTTAAAGTTAATGGCAGAACTTCAGTACATTATTCTGTCATAAAAACTCATACTAAAAGGAACTTGTAAAAAGAGCAATGCATTAATAAAAAACAAACAGTAAACAGCAAAAAGAAAAATAATCTAAAAAGCAAAAGGCAAACATTAATAGCTACTGTACACAGACTTTACAAAAGCAACTACTTTAAAATAAAAAAGAAACACATTGTCTACCTGGTGATAGGTGCATTCTTATTAAAGCCTTTTGAATGCTCAGGTCAGCTCAGCATTTACTGTGTTGTATTTCCTGCCTACAAAAATGTATTTGAAGAATCATTCCAGATTGTTTGAATAACTTTTACAAGCCAAAGGAGTAACTGCACCATCTCTGGATGCTGTGATCAATGAAGGTGTGTGGTTCAGGATGATCCACATCTTACCTTGAAGAATTTCTGACTCCACTATGTTTTCTCTTTGCAATAGTTCAGCAAACTTCAATATTTTATTATCTCTTTTCTGTCTGTTTCTCTCTTACCTGTCTTCTGGGAAGAAAGTCTACTTTAAAGTACTAAGAAAAAATCATTGCTGTCTGGAATAAATAAAATGTGCAAAGTGGTGATTTTCTTATGATGTTAGTATTGTATGAACAACATATCATTTCATATATCATAAAAGATTACTTTCACAAATTGTAACTGAGTAGTATAAATGCTCTAAGTGAGCATGTGTCACAAGGTTCACTTTGTGCAAATTCACAGAGGGTTCAAATCCAGATGGGTTGTTACGGACTCCAGAGACAAAAGTTAGTCAATGTTGCACCCCCGCAGACTGGGAGGGGCGGAAGAGGTGGAGAAAGGGGTTCATCACAGAAAATCAAGTCATCCCATGCTTCTGAAAACTCTTAAAAATTGAGAGGATGAGTATTTGGTGTGCTGTCTTCTGGCTATCTTCTCTTGAAATACAATGGCTCAAACCAGGAACACTTGGAGCTGAATTCAGGCACATTTGCCACTGCAATTAGTAAGTCATACCTTTCCAAACACACAGCTACTATATCAATTACAACTTCTCTGTAGGTGAATATTAGTGATTGCTGAAACATGCATTTACCAGCCAGTTAGACAAATAAACACAATGGCTACTCTTACAGTAAACCAAACATCACAAAGTATACTCCAGCCCTGAGGTCAAATGGCATGGTCCTAGTTAGACCTCATTGCAGTCTACAGCTTCCTCATAAGGGCAAGAGGAGGGGTAGGCACTGATCTCTGTGGTGTCCAGTGACAGGAACCAAGGGCATGGCCTGAAGCTGTGTTAGGGGAGGTTTAGGCTGGATATTAGGAAAAGGTTCTTCACCTGGAGCATGGTTGGGCACTGGAACAGGTTCTCCAGGGAAGAGGTCACAAAAAAGCCTGACAGAGTTCAAGAAGCATTTGGACAACCCTTTCAGGCACATGGTGTGACTCTTGGGGATGGTGCTGTGCAAGGCCAGGAGTCAGACTTGATGATCCTTGTGGGCCCCTTCCAACTCAGGATATCCTATGGTTCTGTGATACTCTCTGTACCCCTAAAGAGAGGGGCTGTACCCAAAGAACCTGGTGAAAAGTTTCCCTAGACTTGCCTAATTCCCAAAGCGTGCCCAGGAATTTTTTGGTGAAGTAGTACTAGTTAGTCCTAACCAAAAAGCCTACCAGTCCTTGTTCTAACTATTTATCAATATAAATGCTTCAGCACTGGCCAATCGACTATATAGAGACCTTATTGTATATATACTTTCAAAACAGGATTTTTTAATATAGTTGGGTTTTTCTTTCCATTAAGTATGTTTTCCTTTTTTTTTTTCAATTTGTGTGCTTTTTGGCAGCGTACTGTTCTACTCTTAGTGGAATCTTGGCTTTTGCCTGATTAACCCACTTTTCCAAGTCTACAATTCACAGCTAAACAAGCACTAAACAGTTCCATTACGATGAAAATTATATACACACCTAAAACAATAATATTAAGACAACAACTAAAACAGGAAATAAAAACATGAATCTGTGCAGTAATAAGATCTAAAAATAATATCAACCTCTATACATATTTGTCAGACTGCAGCATCCATAGTTACAGTTTGCATGCAGCAGTCAGAACAGCATTACTTTCCAAATCATAAGGTGTTTTAAGGAACACCCACAGTAGTGGCTGCTGAGGAAATAATTTCCTTTATCAACCTGAGATTTAAATGTGCAAGTGTTCTACCAATCTATCTAGTGCATGAAAAGGAAGGGGAGAAGGGAAGGAGGGAAGGAGGGAAGGAGGGAAGGAGGGAAGGAAGGAAGGAAGGAAGGAAGGAAGGAAGGAAGGAAGGAAGGAAGGAAGGAAGGAAGGAAGGAAGGAACTAGGAAGGAAGGAATTAGGAAGGAAGGGATAAGACAGAGACAGAAATATTATCACAATGGTTTTTGTTTCAAAATAGATTGCTGTGCAATGACTGAAGCTTGATTTGCAGACATTTTGTATTCTTGCCCAGAGCCTTGTGGAGGGGAAGGTAATGGAGTTTCTGGAGTTGCTGAAAAAGAACATAGAAAGAGTTACATCTTTTTATAGACTGGTGTACTCTGCATATACACACTACTGCACTGAAAGGGAGTCCTGTTGTATTTGACATGCTAGGGAAACAGGATATTTTAATTATCAGAATTTTTAGTTTATTAAAGATTGTGCATGTAAAAACAATGATATATCATAATGATGCTGAATTTTTAAAATTTAATTAAATTCAAGTCAAAGTCTCTTACTTAACACCCTTTATATACATACATTTTTAATGCACAATTATTTTAATTTAAGAATGATGATGAAATAGCTCTATGAACACTGACAGGCCACCATTCTAATTAATATTTTAAAATTAAACAGTGAAATGTTATGACAGAAGGCTAACTTGCAATTACTTACTTATCTGTTCTGTATGTACAGGCGCAGACATTGAACTTATGAGGACAGTTTGGCCAGTTAATGGATCTTGGGCTAAGTGAGGATGCATTGGATGATGCAGATGACTGGCATCATTAGAGGTACCTGCAAAAATAACATGAGCATATATCAATTCAAAAGAGCATGTTGTTGCCAGTGACTTATACTTCAGTAATTACATTTCCACAGAGTAAATATTTTGATTGGCAATTTGAATAATTGCCTCTGGGTATTCATTAAACAATTTAACCAGACTTCAAGCATATTAAGCACTGCGTTTATTTTCACTGTTTTGACTGCAATTACAGTGCATTTCATGAAATATTTGTAAGGATTCTTTAATCTGCCTAGGGAATTGTAGGACAACCCAGCAGTTACTGAGAAATACATAGCACAATCTGTCATTGTAGAACTAAGTTAACAAGAGGAACTGCCAAGACAAGAAGACTTTAGCTAACAGTTACACAACCCAAAGCTCAGACAGCGAGTCAGAGTGGTAGCTTAGATCAGGATTCCCTCAACATCTCAACATGCTAAATTCAACATAAGAGGGTAAATTTAACAAATTGTTAGCCTACCTCCCAGCAACATTTCCTGAAGCAAACTGTCAATTTTAACAATCCCAAATAGCTTAACCAATTGTATCTGCTCAATCATTTGCCAAGTGATACTTTGGAGTGTAGGCAGTAGAAGAAGAAGTTCTCCAAATCTTCCTCTGGAGTCGTACTGACGGTCATTAATATAATCCTCTAAACTGATCTGGACTTGGAATCGCATATTCTTAATCTTCAATGGATTACTCAAGCCTTTTGCATCTTAAAAAATGGCAAAAACTGAAAGTCAAGGCATATCACGATTTGGGAGGAGCATCTTACTGTTTTTCATTTTATTCTTTTCCATTCAGCTAGATAACATGAACAGATGCTACATTCACAAAAATTACTTTCAATACAATCACATGTAAAATAATTGAGAGATATTTTTGCAAAAATACCTGGATCAAAAAACACAATTGCTTTCAAGCAAGCATATTCATTGTCATCTATCTGAATTTCCTGGAAGGGACGAACTAATTCATCCAGAATCCGATTTGCCACTCGACAGATCTCTACTTCAGTGCTGTTGCGATGAATTATGTAATTGTTGCCTTAGAAAGAAAGAATACCAACATGTGAATTAATAGAAACATTTTGATGTAATGTATTAGTTGAAGGCAATTTTCAAAAGTACATTTCATATTGCTTAATCAAGTTAATAATTTTTTTAAGTAATGACTCTCCCTTGCATCACACACAACTTTTCCTTGTAAACAGAGTATATGTGCAAATTATAGCTGTCACCCTGTAAATAATCTATACATCAAAGTATGCCAACATGTGGAGTTACTGATTAGTCCACAGGACCAAAGTTTGTATTTGAATGTACAAGTATGAAGGAAGTAGACCTTTATGTTTAAATAACAGATAAATATACTAATGAATTGATCTTAAAATGTTTTCTTCCCTAATTAAAATAATATATCCCAAGCTGAATGACAAGGATTTGTCAATAGACAAGAGGAGATACTGGAAATGCTTCTTTTTCTAATGGATGTTTCTGTTGTTCCTAATAAAATTAGCATTGTAAAATTTTCAGTCAAGAATTAATTTTACCTGGGGCTTTTGTTTTTTGGGGTTTTTTTTAAATATCCATTTTGGAGGTCTCCACTATGGCATCTTAATTCACCTTCTGGAGAACAATAGGAATATCACGAAGCTTTCAGAAGCCACCACGCAGTTTTTGAAAGAAAAACTGATAATTATATCACAAGAGATCCATGTCAAAATTACTCATAAACTTTACAGATACCTGCCTCCAAGTATCATAAACAAGCCTTGAAGCCTCAAATTGTTTCTTTTTTTGGTATATATGCTGATGCTGGTGATACTAAATATAATTTTCTTACTATTATGTTATCATTATTTTTCTTATTACCTTATTATTAATTGCAATGAAACTGCAATTTTTTTTGTTTTGTTTCTGTTAATTTTGTTAGTGAAACTGTATGTAGGGAAATAGCTACCTTAAGAAAGCCATTTGTATAGCTTTTATCTTGAAAGGTGCTGGTGAGAGAAATACCTTCAGACCAAGCCCTTCTTGTCCTGTTAATGTTTTAATATGTGTAAAAATAAATTCAAGCTGCTTTAGTGCTATGAAAAGGCAGGCCCAAAGAGGAAGGAGAATAAGTAGTAGAAAACATCCTTGTACCACACTACCAGTGAAGAGACAAGTCTGAGTCCATATCCCATATAGTCTTGCCTCATACCAAAAACCCTGTCCAAGATGACTGTCTTGGGGTGTCTTTATGATGTGTATCCCCTATCGCTGCACTATGCCCGGAAATTAACTCTGTGCCTCTCTGTGCCTTTAAACTGAGCCTGAGAGGGGGGAAAGGAAAAAACTGAGTGAACTTTTCAAAACAGTTGTTCAAGGACACAGACACACACTCCTCTGCTTCTGCAGCAGCAAGAGCGGAGGAAGCACCCTTCTTGCTTTTCAGCCAGTTTTCGGCTCCTTTTCTCCGGAGGGAGATGGAGAGGTGAACTTTGTTTTCCTGGGACTTTGGTTTTTCCCTTTTCTCTTCTGGACTGTTTCAACATCAGAACACACCGAGAGAATTTTCCACCGAGGCCCTGGAGGCGGGCCCACACCAACCCAGCTCCAAGGAGGAGGAGAGAGACCGCACCTACAGAAGGACTCTGAAATCTTCCCAGGTTTCTATCCATAAGGAGAGGTTTTATTATTTAGCATTATTATGCTTTCCTTGTGTGTTTGTTAAATAAATAGTTTTTTATCTCTTTCACTTTCCTTCAAGGAAAGTTTCTTTTTTTCCTGAACCTGGTGGGGGAGGGCTGGTTGTGACCTGCCTTCTATCAGAGGACATTTTCCTCCAAATTTGTCCAAATCGGCACAACGACCTACAGACTTCCTCGCGAAACAGCCCCAATGCTGAACATGTCTAATGAAACTCTTTTTGGCAGAGTACACTTCAGAGTGGCAGAGTATTGTGTCAAACAAGGCTAACAAATGCCTCATCACATCACCCTCCACACAGGCTCACATCTAATCTTGCAACTGGGACTTCCCATTGCATGGACTAGAAGACATGCTTCCATGACGTGACAACATCCTCTTCCCTGACAGCCATGCTCCCTTTATATAACCCAGCACAGGAGCTATTTCAGCTGACCAAGAATATGCTCCTGCAGGTGTGCCTCGGCACTGTGCCATGGATGCACCCATCTGTCACACAGCAGGGACAGCATGAATGATGTTTATGTGGTGGCCCTGTGGCAACTGTCGAGGCACCTGTGAGAGGGCTCTTGGGAAAGTGAGTTGCAGGGAACAGGCTATTTAATATTTTAGGCAGTAGAGTCAGAAGGACTCCTGAGAAAGCTCCAGATAGATGGTTTTCATGAAGACTGAAAGTACTACATGGGCAACATGCTGGCTGTTCCTTTCCTAAGCAAAGGGGGTTTTATGGTGTTTTTGTGGTTGGTATTGTTTCGTTCCATTGTTTTATGGGACAAAGGTGTAGAAAGGACAATAATGTAAGGAGGCAATTGCCGGGAACTCCCTTAAATTGTGGTTTCTGGCATCCAATAGACCTTTAGCTGTATTAACTCACATTAAACCATCCACCTGCTTTTGCTAGAACAGGCACGTGACATTATGTCATTAATAGCTATTTAGCATTCACAGAATGCATTGCTTTGATTGTGGCAGAACAGTTGTCCCACTTAAGTGATTACATCGTTGCTAATGTACTATAACATCATCATCAGTAAGTAAAACAAAACCAATATTTACCTAAAAGTAAAATGTCCTTATATGCCATGGATCGTTTTGCTGCTCCAAGCAACAGGTGCTCCCCAGCATGTGCTCTTAGCAGGGCAACCTCACAAAAAACCAGCAGACTCGTTAGATGATAAAGCAGTAAGTTTCAATAGGAGCAAAAAAAAACAGGATACATATTACTGTGTGTTTGGTACATGTTTAAGACTGTTAAGATTCCAATGTAAAATATAAAGTGAATGTAAAAATCTTAACATGATAAAAATAGCACTCTCTAATTAAACTGTCACCCTCTGTCACTTCTAGCATTCTGTCTAGATTTTAAGTATCAGGCTCTGCAAAATACTTTTCCATAAATACACTACCTCCATTTATTTCCTAGTGCGTATTCCCTTGACAAAGTTTTCTCTGGCTTTCTAAGTTGACATTAAAGACTCCAGTGGGCTGGAATGAACTGTTACAGTAAATTTGGTTCCATCACTGCTTTTTCTCTTGAACCAAAAATTTATGCAGCATTTCAAAGAGCTTTTTCCCAACAAAGCCAGATATGCTAAAAGAGCCACTATTATCCACAAAGAGGAATCCAAATTTGTACTGCGAAGGCACTTACTAGTTTACTCTTTGTCACCTATTTACTTTCCTCTGGTTTTAATGTCTGCTCGAAATCTCAGCAACAGCCTTTATTTCCTCAAGGAACTCATCTCTTGACAAGTCATTCTAATCCAAGACAATCACTTTAGGAGAGATATAAAGGTACACAGCATCTGGGTAACACTTATCTGTTAAGACATATCGGGTTCTCAGTAGAGTTACCTTAGCTGCTCTGGCCTCCTCTGTGGTTTGTAAATCAGGCTGGTTCCCAGATCAGGAATCGTTTTCTCAAAATCAGATGGCTTATTTTATAACTGAATGCACAATGCCCCTTAGAAACCCGTTATCACAAATGAAAAAGTGGCATTTGTTTCATTTCTCAACGTCTTTGTCCCTACTTTACTAAGGTACTTAAGGTTTCAGAGTATTTCCCAATATGTACTCTTCAAGCACAGCAGGAGTGTTTTCAGCTTATCATTCTGAGCTGATATTTTATTTTTTTAAATGCAGACAAAAACATTTTAAGGACATTTGATACGTTCTCTTTTCCTTCATGCCATCATAACAATAAAGGCCGCAATATCTTTTGCTTGCTTTTGTTGCCCTTGTGTAGCCAATGCATTTGAAATTCTCTTTCACATGAGCAGAGTTTTAACTTATTTGAGTATGTTGAGCTTGTGCACGTATGTGCTCTGTGTGTCTGCAAAGACATCACTAAACTCCTGTTTTGGGGGGGTGTCCTGTGGCCTTAAACATGATATTCCTGAAGAAGGATATAAGAGAGAAAGACTCAGTTCAAAACCAAGGATGATCTAGCACTTGCAGGATTTTGTTAAAAACTGAGAGACAGAAGAAACAAAAAGAAGGATTTACACAATTCCAGTTCACAGAGTGATTTTCAAGATTAATCAGATTTTCGTGTGGAATCAAGAGATCCCAAGCAATGAATTAACCTCCTGCTGAGGCTGCTTGTCAGAGAACTGCTCACCACAATATGGAGATACTGGTTCTGGGTTTGCCAGCACAACCTACTCTGAAAGCCAGTGATATATTAGGATATATTACAGATGTGATGATAGATCAGACCTCTGTCATAAAAACACTCATGAATTTTCAAGATTTGATGCTTTTTCCCCTCTCATTTATTATATACAGTATAATTTCAGTACATTGGATTGTATGAAAGATTATTTGCTATGGATTGATATCAGTATGCTTGGAATTTTTTTGAGATGCTATTCGCTTTTGGTTTTTGCAAGTAGAGAAGACCCACTTCAAATTAAATAACATGCTGTCTTAAACCATATTATAATGAAAAGTGAACACAAAATAAATACTTTTTAAGGTCACAAAAAAGTTCTGTTTCCAAAAGACTAGAGAAAGAACAAAACACTTAAAGACACGCTGCTTTGCTGCTTCTTTTTGTTAATGTCTTTTCTGTGGTGGTGGTGGTGTTATTTCAAAACTTAAAAAAAAAAATGGTGGTCTAGTAAAGGGTGGGTCTAGTACCCCGCTCTATTTGTTCAGACAAAAAGGAATGAGTGCTTCATCATGACATTGAAATATCACAGGAGTAACACAGCATTAATTAGAGTTTTCTCTTTGTTTTCCTCTTATACCTGGTCATCGAGTGGTAGTTCACAGAAGCCTGGAATATATTTAGCCCATTCCACCAGGACCAAAAGTTGTTGCTTCATAGATTCACAGACATCACTAACACTAGCAATTTTCTTAACATTTATATCAGTGCTAGCACCAGGACTGGAGACTGAGATCTGGACATAATGAGAGAAAAAAATGAACAATGTTAAATTCCATATAATTTTATTTTCACTGGTTAACAGCATATTTAAGAAAAAATCACAGCAGTAATCGCAGATGCTCTTGAGAAATTCCTTGACCATAGGGACCACTACCCTGCACGTAAATTATACATTTTTATTTCTCATTATTGCCAGTGTGCATTGCCGAATGCTAAAACTTTAATTAATCATATCATGATACAATATCCTCTCATTCCAAAATACTATTTTTAAATGCATTAGAGCTCTTTTCATTTGTAGAAGGGAAGTGTTTTGGGGTTTTTTTCCTTTAAAATGGTTGACATTTACTTCATTTCAGAAAAAAAGAAGAGCTCATAGTGGCATGCAGTAATATTAAGGGATAGAGATATTAAGAGAAAGAGAGTGATAAAGGGTTAGCATGTTCTTCTAGTGAAAAGATAAGTATCATTAACTTTAGAAGGTAAAATAGGGGGGGTTTAGTGCCTGGAGGAGAATGGTTTGCAATGATGAAGCAGCGGTATAGGCAGAGACCTGCGACATTTCAGAGGAAATGTAAAGGATATGAGAGTGCATTAGACCACCTGCAGTGAACAGTGCTCTGTGAAATGGCAAGAGAACAATATCTTTCTGGGCCTGAAGCTGGGGCACTTCTACTGAGCCAAATTCTTAAATTCTTAATGACTTTTCAAGGAAAGGAACAAAACCAGGCTTTCTCTGAAGCCAGGAAGGAAAGCCAACTTAAGACAAAGCCAAACTTGAGAAGGTAAAGTCAGTTTATAGTTGCTATCATACTAGGGAAGCAAAAGAAAAAGGAAGCTGAAAAGGAAAAAAAAAAAAGAAAAAAGGAAACAGAATGAAAAAGGGAGAAGAGAAGAAGAAGAAGAAGAAGAAGAAGAAAAAGAAGAAAAAAAGAAAAAAGAAAAAGAAAAAGAAAAAGAAAAAGAAAAAGAAAAAGAAAAAGAAAAAGAAAAAGAAAAAGAAAAAGAAAAAGAAAAAGAAAAAGAAAAAAAAGAAAAAGAAAAAGAAAAAGAAAAAGAAAAAGAAAAAGAAAAAGAAAAAGAAAAAGAAAAAGAAAAAAAAGAAAAAGAAAAAGAAAAAAAGAAAAAGAGAAAAAAAGAGAAAAAGAAAAAGAAAAAAAGAAAAAGAGATCACTGTACAAGGCCTATGAAACTGACTTTCCCTTTATGTTTTATTACCAAAAGCATACTCGGGAAATGATGTAGCACGATTATCTCCCTCAGGAAAACAAAATAATTGTTTACTCTTCCAACACTACATTCCTACACTTTTCAGGATAGTGGAAGCTACTTAGGTTGACTCCTACCAGTTCCCCTTCATTCATATATCCATGTTAAATCCCACAGTGGGATCTCTGGTGAAATCCCTTATCCTTGGGTAGTCAAAAGGAGTTGAACTTCTGAACTAAAGCTCTGTGCTTCCTACATAATTCAGTAGTGTAAAACACTGAAAACAGCTTAGATATTAATGTCAGTTAACCAGATGAACATTAGTTCTCAGGGAAATACAGCAGCTAGGCAGGTGAAAAATTCCTCTGACCCATAATTCAAAGGCTATCATGTAGGAAAAAGGTTAGAGGTATTGCCTCTTTGTAGACAGAGAATGTGTGAAATCCATGCTATAATCATGAATCCATTTCTGGCATCTCCTGTACAAAAACCAGGTTGAAAATACTGAATATTGTTCAGGTGAGAGCTATCAGAGTGATTCAGTCTAGAAAACCTTCAGTACAGAAAGACAGTAAAGAAATTCAATACCCCTTTTCCAGAAGAGTAAAAGGGGTCTTGATCATGATTCAAAGGTACAAAGAAGAGATTTCTGATAGTAGGTCGCACTCTGATCTACCTGAAAATGATACTAACTATGCACCAACTAGAAGATAATACATGAAGGTAAAGAAGAGGTAGATTGTTTAATTGTTAGACATAGTGACTCATGAAGTTAATACATTGTCCTTCCCTTAATATATTTTAATCAAAGCTGTGCATTTTTATAAATTACATCTTATATTACAAACTGCAGTCTCCAGGCTGAAATTACTTGGTGAACTTCTGCTGGGGATTCATGGGATGACTCCAGTGGAGTTCATTATGAACCTAGGATTTCATCTCTTGACAAGGATATGAAGCTATGTGTTTTTCAATTTCTATTTCTGTATTACTTTTACCTGCCTCTCATTTATGGGATACAACACAGGAGTCACTGATGTGATAGTATCATAGACTAGCACAGGTTAGGAGGGACCTTGGAAGATCATCTAATCCAACCTTTTGTGGGAAAGGAATCCTAGAGGAGATTATCTAGCACCCTGTCCAACTGCATCTTGAAAATCTTCAGTGACGAGGACTCCACCACATCCCTGGAAAGGTTGCTCCAGTAATCGCTTGTTCTCACTGTAAAAATTTCTTTCTGGTATTGAGAAGAAACCTTTGCCAGCATAACTTCTACCATTAATGACTTGATGAACATGACAATATAACACTGTATCCCAATTGTTCTGCAATCCTTCAGGGACAGATTTCTTTATTCATATGAGAATCCAGCATGCCCTTTTCATATTTACATAATCCTGAAAGCCTCTCCCAGGTCTGTTGGAGAAAAATTATACTTAGACAATTCCCCCCTGTAAGGGATCTTAAGGAACAAAATAACTAATTTTCCCTATTTAATATGAAAATTTCAAAAGGGATTAATGCCACCCTCTTCCTCATTTCACAGCTGAAGTACTTGGATAGTGTTTTGGGACACTATCAACTCCTCTAAGTCTCTTCTCAGGACTGAACTCATCATACAGACCTATGAAATTGAGGGAAAAACAAGTACTTTTATGACTTTGATTTTCCATCATGTTAATGGAGCCTCTTGGATTTTGAGGCCAAGATTGTATCTTCATATACGCTTGACATAGTGGAAGCAATTCTGTTCTACTAAAACATACCAAATAGTAAGTACAATAAATTTGTGTACACACAAGGTGATGTTTTAGGCCCAGAACCTACTGTTTGAAAATAACTTTGTGCTATGAACAGCTGAGGATGTGATTCTGTTCAAGACAGTTCTTATTCCTGAATTGCATATACCAGTTGGAAATGATTAAGGAGTATTATAAGAAAAGCACAATAAGCAAGTTAAAAAATTACTAAGGAGATAAAAATAGCTATATTTTTTCATATTGTATAGGTATGAAAGGTAGGAAGGTACATTATATTCATCTGCTCTGCCTGGACATGCAATATGTGCCAAAGACTACTCCCCAGTAATTCCTGCATCAATTCTTTACAGACAGTTCCAGGCTAAGAGAGATGCTGATAAAGGATGAGATTACAAAGCATTTTGGGATGTATAAATCAGTCAGCATGAAATCATAAAGGTGGCAGTTAAATTCTAAGCAAGTTAGTAAGAGGTGCAAGAATGCAGAATCAATGACCATGATTTATCTGAGGTGCAGAAAAGGACTGGAGACTGTTCCATTCAGCAATTGATTGGATAGGAAAAAAAAAAGAAAAAGAGAAAATGAAGTTCAGATGAGACAAAGAAAATTTAAAAGCAAGATGTGAATAGACTCTGCAGTTGGAACACTTCTGTTTGCCTTACTTATAATGTCTAAGGATATTAAAAATGGGATTTTCAAAAGAATGTAAGGAAGTGAGTGTCCACACCCCTTTGAATGTAATGGCTTTGGACAAATTTTTCCCTATGTTTGATGGGAAAGGCAGCTTCAAGGATAGATAGATGCCACCAGCTGCCTAAGACAGCAACTGATTTAAAAGCAGATAGAACCATAAACCTTTATTAAGAAAGGTGCCTAAGACATATTGTCCTGGACAAAGTAGAATTTTTTTTTATTGACTTTGCTTCAAGAATGTATTCTATTACCGCTTCTTTCATTGAGAAGAGGAAGCTGTGTGCATTTTGGAAGTAGAAAAAAGTAATCTCAACAATTATATTCCTAGAATAAGAAATTGAACAGTATTTAATTTTAGTAAAAGTGGTCTGAACATCACTAAATAATTTTGTGATAGTTCTCAGTACCTGACGCGAGAGTGTCTCAGCTTGCGACAATGTGCTAATAGAGGGACTGTTGCAGCCATCAAAAGTGTTTCTTCTCGTACTTATCCTGTCCCGTTCATTTTGTACAGCTGGAAAAGAATAATCATCTCATTTATTGACTTGAAAACACTGACACACAGTATAATTTCAGAACTTTACTAGATTTCAGAAGATAACTGTAAGAACTGAAAGGTATGACATTCAAAGAAGATGATCTGCTTTTAGCTCTGAGTGATGAGGAAGGATGATAATACATGTTTATGGTCTGTATTGGTACACTACTTGCCCGTAAAAAGCATGTATAACTAATTGTAGAGGGATTATTATTAATTATCAGCACTTTTGTCACTGGATTAATTACAGTAAAACCTCTTCCTTTGAACTTGAACACATGGTTTCAATTTTAACCAATTTATTAAGTCAGGCTTTATGATAACAGCAGAAATGGACATCTCCAGACTGCCAAACAGGTCAAGTAGTACAGCACCACTACTGAAAAAATATCTGTCAGAGGAAGTATGAAAGCCCTATTCATGCTCTGCTGTGTGAAACAATGAAACAGGAATGAATCATGACTTTAATCCACTAGTAAAATAATTTTGAAACTCAAATCTCATGCTCCTCGTCAGTGACATTGCATTCATAGCCAGTTTATGGAACATTAACTAATTTAAAGGAAAAAAAAAATCAACCCAAAAATAACACACCAAAAAATTTTAGGACAGTAAATTCAGTAAGTTTTGTCTCATGGGGTCCAAAAAAAAGCATTTGAAAGAGCTTTGGATAAGGAATCTGCAATCAACACATGCTAAGCCTATGAAGCAACAAGGCATACTTTTGAACTAAAGGAAGAAGAAAAAGTAAAAACTATCAGTCAGATCTTTCTAAAACCTAGATCATGTCCAAGATTAGGCCAAGGAAAATAAAAAAGGAGAGAAAAAAAGAATTGCATCAACAGAAATCTTTTTATTGTATAAGGACTCCCATTGTCCTCTAAGAGCAGCAGCTTTATTTCCAAAGATACATTTGCTGTTTTGTGGGAAACAATCTGCATTACAGAATTTAGGAGTAGTACAAGGGGCTTCAATAAAAAAAAAAATATTCTCTGCACTGAGTAGGTTCAGGGTTTATCTGAACAATGCACACTGTTTATTCCAGAGGTGTACTAACTTTTTGCAAGGACACTCGCTGATGGGCCTTTTATTAAGGTCACTCTAAGAAATCTTGTGGGGTGATAAACACATAGTATGTTGTAGACAGGAAAGAGGAAACATAACCTTTTGTAAAAGAATGCTGAAACAAACATCCACTGAATCTAAGCAGTTTAAGTTCTGCACAGATAATTAAAATAAGTTCAGCACTGATTAGTCTTACAAAAATAGTAAGGTGTTCTGACAATACTCCACCTTTGAAAGTCACTGGTGGAGTACACTGAAAACCATAGTTGGATGCTTTAATTTTCTTCTACACAGACATAATTTTGGATTATTAGACTAGACTATCTGGCTAAAGCCTTTTTGTCAATTCAGGCTAAAATAGCCTTAAACAGACTCCATGAGGAGGGTGGTATATTTGCTCAAAGAGGACTTTTAAAGCTTTTACAAATTGAAGCCTTTCTTATCTTTGTCCTGAAGAAAGAGATTTTCCAGAAACAACATGAGAAACTACCATAGACTCTATGCCACACTTACACTGTGAGACATGCCCTAACCATGTAGAGAGGTTATAACAAAACAAAAGTAGTGTTGAAAGTTTTAGACACAGTGGGATCAGAGTAGGGCAGAATAGTGTTAAGTAGGTTAAAAGTTTTGTGCCGTGCACCAGGTTGCATTGGTATATTGAGGGAAATGAGCATTTCTGTGGTTTGGGATCCCCAGCACATGAAAGATACTGGAAAATCAGGCAGTGTCCAGCAGAGGGCTACGGAGATGTAATCCACAAGATGCACAAGGTGAAGCAGAGACAGGCATCTTTGCTTATGTGGAAACGAGAAGACCAACATGGATGTGAGGGTCTTCATTTCTGTAGCATACAGAAAATGGAGCCAGATTCTTCTCAGATGCATAATGAAAAGACAAGACCCAATGGACACTACCCTAACTGCAGTAAGACATATTCCAACTAGTTATAAGGAAAAAACCCTTCCCATTGAGGGTGGTCGAGTACTGGAAGAGCTTGCCGAGCAAGAGGTTGTTGAATCTCCCCTCTCAGGACTGTGTAAATCTGTCTGGACAGGGTCCCAAGCAACCTGACTGAACCTAGATGTCAGCCTTGGTTTAAGCGGGGAATAAACTAGATGAATTCCAGATGTCCCTTCTGAGATGAACTATTCTTTAATTCCAGGTTTTGAAAGTCTCTAAAGCTTGCTATTTCCAAAACTTTTATGGCTGCTGTGGATACACAGATCTTTCCCTTTCTTCCCATTAGATTGATAACATATATACAATACGTTACTGATTTAATGGCTCAAATTCCAAAAGGCCAAAGTGTCTTAAAGGAGAGCCACAAGAGTTAACTAACCCATTTCATACCCTGTGTAACACTGTTTAGAATATCCCCATCCAGCTTCAAGGAGAAAAATCCATTTTATCTCATACCAGTGACTTGAACACTACCAAAGCACTGCTACAGTACAGATACTTAAGAACATAAAGAAAAAGCTTCCTTTGTACAGACTAAAAGAATGATTGCCGCGTTACAAGAGAACTGAGCACTCACATTTCAGACTGGCCTGCAAGCAGATGCACATTGCTCCAAACAAAAAAGGTAGCAAAGTTTGTGACAAATGACTTTTGAATGTGTATTTGAAAAGGATAAGGACATCTTTTGCCTCCACATCATAACTGCCCTTGAAACAACAGCCCCAACAAAAAAAAAACACCTCTAATATTTGCACGGCCCTTCTTTCCCTATTGCTCTGCTCTGTGGTCATTTGGTCCTTCCACTCTCACAGAAGAATCACTGTTACACGTGTTTCTCATATCTGTCAGTGAGATGCATAAGTAACAATTTTCCAATATTAAGCCCTAAGGAAATTAGATTTTTTGTTAATTAATGTGAGCACTCCACTGACAGATACCACTATTCTTCTCACTATTTTTTCACTCAACTTCACATTCCTTTCTCTGGCTTGAATGCTTCATACACTTACATTTAAGGGAAGAACCAGTAAATTGGCACTGTCATTATTTAGTGTAGGAAAAAAAAGCCAGATAGATATTTTATTACACAATTTGGTGGAACATTTTAAGTAAAATCTATTGGTTTGAAATATTCCAGCATATGGCTCAATAGGTAGAAATCAATGAATTTTGGTGCCAGAATTCATGAATTAAACAGTTGCAAATTCACTTTAAATCTATGGACTTCCTTATGTTCAAAGTTCTAGAACTGCTTACCCACTTGAAAGTTAGAAGACACATATTTCACCTTAGTATAAAAGCACTTCCCCATTATGAAGGCATTGTAGCAGATTTTCCATTGGTTTATTCTGCTGGAGTTTTTTAGAATTTTCATTATATTTCAAAGCTAATTCAGATTTTTTCTCTTTGTATATCAAATAATAAACGACTCCATTACCTTCCTTTTTCATTCCTGCTCGAAAACACTTTTTTAAACGACAATATCTGCATTGATTCCTTTTGTCCTTGTCAACAATACACTGTCGGTTGAATCTATCAGAGACAAGAAAAGGCAAATGTATAAAGCATTAATAAAGTAGGACCCTGATTACAAAGAAGCAAACCAACTAATCTGTCCTGTCAGAATAATTTCTATAACCACAGACTCTCTTCTTCAGTTGCACTGATTATTCTTCTTTATTAATCAGTTTTGAGAGCTGTTTCGTACCTGCTCATTTTCTAGGAATATATGCATGTGTACAAACGTGTATGCATTGGAACAGGTAAGTGTGGAAAATTTTGTAGTTATGTACATCATTTACACCTCAACTGATTTCTGAGGTATATCAGTAACTGGCTGCATCAAATGGTGGTGGAGGAAAAAAAGAAGAAAAACTGCAAATAGAAAAAGGAAAGCACAATCAAGGAAAAAGCCAAGTGTTGCTGCCATGGAGGAGCCCCTTAGCTGCAAAACCATTACCCTTGTCTGGCAGTGTTTACTCCTTCTGGGAGATAACAATGAACAAGCTGCATGTTTTATCACTACAGGTGGCAACCTAAACAGGAAATGAGAGGAACCAACACAATGAAATAAAGGCTTGAGGAAATACACGGAGCATGACACTGCAAGGTGGCTTACCCAGGCTATTGTGCACATCTACAGGTGTGCCTAAAGTGAATGCAGATGAGCCATTTGCCCCTCTCCCTGTCTAGGTCTGCCTTTTCTTCTTTTCATGTGTTTGTTAGATAAACAGACTCTGAAAAAGCAGAGCTCTTCCTGAAATCACTTGTGTCAGCTCTTGACACACCACTTTAGGGGTATGCCTATGCTATATCACTGTGCTATGCCTGTAAGGGAGAGGCTTCCTTATAAGAGTATTACACAACCAAGGAAGAGTGAAGGAAACAACATTTCCAGTAACAAGCCATTCTTAGAAATGTTTTCTCGTTACCCCATACAATGGCACAAGGGACAGAGAATGGGGGCTACAGCCAGTTCACCACATGTTGTCTCTGCTGCTACTTCCTCCTCATGGGGGGGACTCCTCACATTCTTCACCTGCTCCATTGTCAGGCCCCTCAAAACAGAGACAGTTCTCCATGAACTTCTCCAATGTTAGTCCTTCCCATGGGCTTCTTCATGAACTGCCCCAGCATGGTTGCTTTCCACAGTGTGCAGTCCTTTAGGATTGGGCTGCTCCAGCAATGGGTCCCCTGCAGGGTCAAAAGCCCTGCCAGAAAACCTGCTCCAGTGTGGGCTCCTCCTTCCATGGGGCCATAGGTGTGGCCAGGAGCCTGATGCTGCAGTCTTCTCATGGGGTCACAGCCTTCTTTCAGGCATCCACCGTCTCCAGCAGGAGGTCCTCCATGGGCTGCAGGTGGATATCTGCTCTGCTGTGAATTTCCATGCATTTCACGAGGACAGCTGCCTCACCATGGTCTGTACCATGGGCTGCAGGAGAATCTTTGCTCCAGCACCTAGAGCACCTTCTCCCCCTCCTTCTCCACTGAACTTGGTGTCTGCAGAGCTGTTCCTGTATCACGTTCTCACTCCTCTCTTCTCTAGCTACATTTTGTTCCTGCACAATGATTTTTTTTTTCTTCTTAAATACATTATCCCAGAGGTACTACCACCATTGCTGATAGGCTCAGCTTTGCCCGTCTTGGAGTTGGCTGGCACTGGCTTCACCAGATGCTGGGGACACTTCTGACAGCTTCTCACAGAATCCACTTTTGTAGCCCCATCGCTACCAAAATCTTGACTTAAAAATCCAATATAGCCTTTCAGTGATTTGTTTAAACTCATTGAGTTTTCCATCTGTTCTGCTCATGGCTCAAAATGGACAGTTTATGGACCTGAGCTTGCACAGAAAATTTCATCAAAAATTATGCAGGGTGATATTTTGGGCACCATTCGGAAAGTAACAGGTTGTCATTCAGACTGACGGGGGCAAATGGCTGCTCAAAAAGACCTGTGTGTCACACCAAGTGGGAATATGTGCAGAGGTGTTTGTATGGCCCTTAAAACAAGACTCATAAATCTTAGACTTACTATTCAAAAACAACCTTCAAAAGGAAAGAATTTTTGAAAACAGTTAAGAATTACAGTTTTCACATTGCAGTGAAAATATGAGCATTTTTCCTTTTTTTTTTCAGGAAATGACCTTTGTAATCATAAATAAAAGAGTGAAACAGCTTCTGATTGATGTAATGATATCAACAACATCAACAAGTATCTGGAATATAGTCTGGAGTGTGTAATATCAAGTAGCATTCCTTAAGAAAAAGCTGAAAATACCCCAACATAATTTGAAAATTCTGATAAGGTCTGAATACAATTTTTCCTTAAATTCATTAATTTAGTGCCTCTAGATGATCTTTTGAAATACCTGCATGTATAGACGTGGTTTTTCCTTATGCTACGTCTAAAAAATCCCTTGCATCCATCACAGCTGGAAGCACCATAATGTTTTCCGGTCGCTCGGTCTCCACATATTGCACAGAGACTACTGACCCCGTTGTCAGCAGCATTCATGTTGACAGCTTCTCCTGAACTGTCTGACAAGAGACAAGAACATACACAGTTATGGACAAAACTTCCAACAACAACCTCATGCGCAAGTTGTACCTAAATAGAGGTTTTTTCTGGCCTTTTCTCTTAATTGCCACTTAACAATTTATACAGCATGACCTATCTGATTACGTCTGGTTCTTACTGACGTGAACACTTTCAAAATGATAGAGATGTTAAAAGAATTTATGAAGTTCAAAACAACAAATAATTGTGTTCTAAACTCCTTTCAGCTGAAGGGTTAAAAATTAAAGTGCACTTCTTCATTTATAATTACACATACATTCCTACTAAAGGAATACTGAAAGATTCCTGAAGTTCCTGAAGAGGAACTTTGGCACAAAGCGGTGTTAACTGGTAAAGATCTCTTGTATCAGTTCTCATACAAGCTGGCAATAGCCAGTAACTCTCATACAAAGGTTTGTGACATTAAACAAAGAAACAAAAAAAAGAGGGGTTTTGCACAACTTAATTTAAAAAACCCCAAACAAAAATGCATGCTAAGAGTCTGTTATTTCCTCAAATATATTTTTGACAGGAACACTGGTGCAGTCTCTCCATGCACAGAATATTAGCTATGTGATTAACAATTAGTTACTGAATATGGTAAACACTACTGAATAAGTTCACCTGAAAGCAAACCAGTTATATTTATACTTTGAGTCACAATGTTAGCAGACATGTTCAAAACAACAACTGCAAAATAGCTTTTTGTTTTGCTTCTGGTTTAAATGAAAGGAAAATATGCCCTAAGCATTTGTAGCTGTTTTGTCCAGGAGAGGAAAGAGTGCTACATTAATTAGATATGCAAACAGATTCAAAAGTCAAGTACATGAGGTCATGAACAGTGTACAGGATGAAGAGTAAAACTGTTAATATATATATATTATTCATATTATATAGATCCAACTGAAATGTATAACATAAATACATTATAAAATTTTCATTGTGTCTGGCAGAGCTTAAAAGTTAAAGAGTTCTTTAGATACAGAGAGAAGCAACCTTTCTGTTTTGTTTTGGTTTACAGAGCTGTAACTGATAGGAATTACATTAAAAATGATTAAATAAAATGAAATCTTATAAGTAGGAACTCAGTTCTGTAAAGATTTTATTTTAAAATCAGAATTTTCATGACTGGAAAATTATTTTTCAACTAGGTTACAGAATTGTTTTAGAAAAATATAAGACTTTTCTTTTGTGGTTTTCTAACTTTGCATCATACAGCAGAATAATTAAAAATACAGTATTTGAATGTTATGATGAAAAATTTCACAGCAATATAAGTTGTGCATATAAATACAAGGACATATTTATTTTCTTTGGTGTTATTCTGAAACAAAATGTCTGGAAAATTGACCTGATGTTGAAAAATTCTTTGATTTCAATAGAACTGTGTAATCTGCCTGAATGTGGCTTGTTAAAGTTCTCTAAATGCTCCCAATTAATTTAGACAGCTAGAAAAGATACACAGGAAGGTTCATAAGTGGCAGCTTTCAGTTCCAGACTAGCACTGTAACAAGACAATGTATTTATAAATGCTGTAAGAAAATATTTAGGCTAAACTCTAAACAAACTCTAAACATAAGAAGGCTGTACCTGATAACTAATAATTATCAAGCTAATCACTTACAGTGATAATTTAACCAGCTCTATCGCCAGCACATAATGCAACCAAGCACAATCTCCCTAATCTGGCTTCCCATTTTATTTAACATTAACAGATCCAAAAGGGTGCTATTCAGCAAAAAACAAATGACCAATGAAATACCCATATTAGAACAAAAAGCAGAGAAATCATCTAAAGTTATATAATCATTGTTGATAGCTTCAAATTCAGTTAGGGCATAAAGTTCTGTTTTTCCTTCCTAAATCAATAACCAAATCTACTCTTCTATTTACTAAGCTTGCTGTAATGCAACATCAGAAATTCAGATAAAACTTAAAGCCCAACAATGAAACCTTAATTAGTTTCTATATGGCAGGAATATGTGGAAATTCAGGTGCTAAATATTTTTCCTGCAAATCACTACATATTGGTTCTGCCTTTTAAAAATACATGCTACTATATATCTATGAATTGTTCTTTAAGATACAATAAGCCAACATTTTTAGTGTATTAAAAGATTTGGAAGGCCATTTTTGAGTAGTTTAACTTGCCTGATACTTTTATTCTTTTATTCACTTTTTTTTTTTTTGGTCAGTACTCAATAGCAGAATGAAATGGCATGCTTTCTATTTCAAGCATAAATTATTGATACAACTTCTCAAAAATTGCATATAAAAAGTATGCCTAAAGTGTTACATTAGCCAAATGCAAATACTTTTTCTCAGCAAAACATTGTCCTCTAGAAAGCCAATGTGATTCTTTTTTAATCACTCTTGTTCCTATATACACTTAGCTAGAAAGGTTAGATCAACACTTAAATTAAAAAAATATTGGTCCAACAATTAGAAACTAGGCATCAAGAAACAGTAGCTAATTTTTTTCACAAACCTCTGGATGATTTTGTCCTTTCTTTCTGAAAGTTATATACGAAATATACTTCCATGCCCAAACTGTCAATACTAGTTATTCATTTGTCTTACAGTAAATAAAACAACTGCTGAATAGACCATTTTCTTCCTTTGATTAACTGACTGGTGACAGTACAGCTACTTTATTATATATAACCTCTCTTTTATTTTCCTTAAAGAATTATAATGTTACTAACTTAGAGTCAGCGATGAAGTGTAAGAGAGCAGATTTGTAGTTTGAAAACAACCCCCAAATGCTCCATTAATAAAACATTTAACTAACACCTTATAGCATTACTAAACTTCACTTTTTCTGTTAACTGGCTTGATTTTGCCTCACAGGGCAGAACTCACCATTGCCATTATACAGAATCTGCATAGTTTCAAACTCCAGTGCTGTATATGTCGGATCTAAAACTTCACTGTAGTTTGCCATTTCCATGTCCAGTATTGGTTCTGAGAGCCTCATCATTGAATGCCAAAGCAGTGGAAAAGCTGTTCAAATGTACAACCTTCCCATTCTGTTTCACAGTGATTGATAATCCAAAGTTAACTATAACTGTGTCACTTACGTGCAGCAATGGGAGGAGCTGGAAAACTGCTTCTGCATGCTGTATTTTACCTGGGTATTTTTTTTCTTTTATGATACAGTGCAACCCTTCTGATAATCTTGGAATGCTTTTTGAAATAATCTTATCAGGAGTTGTATTGGTTCCAGTTCTTGCATGAACCCAAGGACGTGCAGGAAGCTTCCTATCCCTTATTCTTTGCTGCACATTTTGTTGTCAATGTGTGGTAAAACAGTTCTAAACAAACTACTCAGCTTGTTCTGTGTAGAGACTTTAATTTCATATGCCATTCTGCTCTCTCTCTTCAGAACAATAAGGAAATGTGATATGATTATGGACTATCTCAAACTATACCCAAATCACCCACCTTCATATTTTAAAAGACAGCTGTAAAAACCTCCCATTTTACAGCTGGTAGTATTCTTTCCCACTGTCAATGACCTAGCTCTGTAGGCATCCTTAAGCAAGACTTCAAGTCACACAAGCGTGCAGCAAGGCCAGTTCATAAATCCCCTCTATCACACACTGTGCTGCTGCAATGGCTCTGGGCACCGGACCCTCCACACTCTCAGACAGTGGCTTCCTGCTCTAACCCTCTTTCATACAAGATGTGATGGCTGCATGGCATTTCCAAGCACCATTCAGATGCACAGGGGGAAAAGAAATATTAATCACTTTCTCTGTAATGAAGAATCTCCGGGTAGGTCCACAGCTCATCAGTTGGTAGACACGGCATGTACAAACCCAGTTAAAAACCCCCTGTAAAGCTGCTTGAATCTGTGCCAAATATATAGCTGAACAGCAGAATTTCACTTGCTAATCTGGTGCTTTCAAATGTTGGATAGCAGGATTTCAAATGTTATTACTTCTCAATACATTCTTTAAAGAAAGCTACCCCTTACACTGCTGAAAAACAGTTACATAAAGATTACATATACAGGAAAACTGCCCAGTTTATGCCTAATTAACAAGTGCTAGTAACTGTATACACAGCACTGAAATGCATATTTGAATGGAGAAGAGTGTCTGCAGTTGCTGTTCAGTAAAAGTAGCTGTAAAAGGGCACCTGTAGTGGTTTAGTAACATAAACCAACTCCTTGATTAACTAATTAAATAAATAAATATTTTAAAAAGCAATTTGTGACAGACAAGTTACCAATGAAGGAGGAAAATTTACATGAAAAGACCTAGAAAAAAGCCTTTCAAAATTCATACTTCTAATATCCATGTCCCCAGGGTTACCTGAGAATCACAAATCATCCTGTCTCCTTGTGGACATGTAGATGCAGTCTCAGGCCAGTTCTCCTCCTGACTCCAACAGAGCCCAGTAACATAATTATGACAACAGGATTCTTGTATAATTCACAGACCTATCCCTAAACCAAAGCATATTTGCAGTTGTGTTACTGCTTGCACAAATTCTCAGATTTTAGAGGGTCTCCACAGGGGCTGTCCTTTTCAACCTACTGCTATTCCTTTTCCTTTAAACCATTCATCCATTACTGTATTTAATGAGATATCAAAAACTGAAAAAGGTACTTCTTAAAAAGGGCAATCCTATAATTTCATGCATTCATATGAATAGCACATTTATTAACAACTGATATGACTACAAATACTTCCTATACACAACAAAAGACAATACCAAGAAATGGCAATTTTTAAAGATATTTAAGAATATGACTGAAATTTTAGAATATTTACTGTCTAAAATCGCATAAAAAAAATTACTCAGAAAGTGTCATTTCACAGTACTGAAAGTGTACAAGGTTTCACAGTTTTTAAACAGAGCTAATATTTCCTCCTTTTTCTTAAAGAAATATATTAAGATTGATGAAGAGCTATTTTTTGACAGCCAATATTGCTTAGGAAATCACTGTAGTTTCATCATGAGATGGAATAATTTTATACTACCTGATGGCTCAGTTTGAAAAGTTTCTTCTGTAGCAGAATTTGTTGTATTTGCTACAACCATTTGTTGTGTTTGTATAGTATTTGCTATAAAACTAATTACTAGTTACGTAAAAATTGATTCATTGCCTTAAGATGCTAATTAGCAAAATATAAAAATGCTTACAGGTTAACTAGAATTCTCTTTTGTTCTTCAGTGTACACTTTCTGATAAGATTTTCTATAAATATTATCTGGGTTTTAATACCAAAATTGTATGCTTGCAAACATATCCATTGCATATTTTTTTAATTCAAAATGCCAGTTCTGAAAACATTCTGGCATACAAGTAAATTTAAAATAAGGGAATGGATGGAAGATGGAAGATATCAAGTATGACATGATCAAATCCTGCTATTCCCTCTGCTATTAGAAGAACTTCTTCAATGCTGCCAAAACAGGTCCCTTAGTGACTGCTAAAGAGAGGGAATGAATTGACCCTTCATACTTCTGTCATATAAAAACTTATTTCAATTGATTTTTTAATATGGAAAAATGTACGCTACAGGAAAGATATTCTTTATACTATTTTTTCATGTTTTGCTAAGGAAACTTCTTACAGTCAAATCTTGCACTCATAAAAATGTGCTTTCTGGGGGATTTTTGGCATCATGAAGTACATCATGAACAATTAATGTATACTAAATCACTATGGTAAAATATTAATATGTTCTCTTTCAGCCTTATGTGGATTAGAATGCAGTCCTGGAATTAGAGCAGTCGACGAAAGAAGCTAATGATGAACAGCTTTTGGTCTTATGTCAGTCCAAGCTTTATACTGTTCACTACTATTCAGACTCCCACACAGCAGATTTCTTTTCATATTGGACACCTGCACTGTTCTTCAAATGCTGAATGACACCGCAGCTTGTAGTATAAAATGTTCTAAGTGAAGTCATCTACTACTGACAGCCAAGAAATATCAGCCTAAGGTAAGCAAAAGTTTTGAAACTGTGTAATTAGTCAAACTGCTAAGCACTTCTTTGAGATAAGTGATAATGTAAATTTGAGTAAGAAATAATTTCTCAAAGTAAATTTACCAGTAATTGTGAAAAGAAAGCTACACAATAATGGTTTTGTTCATGTGGTTTTCTTGCTTTTTTTCTTTAAATCTGATGACCTCAGGATCACATACAGATCCTAGCATTCCTATCTTATCTTTAAAACTATTAACTCTGTTAATTGTTCAGCTCTCCATATTAAATGCAATCGTTCTTTCTGACTGGGGTATAAAATACAGCACAACCTACTAAAATCAAGGTTCTTTCCATAAAAGGCTTCCTGAAAATAAAAACAAGTCTGAAACTACTATCACCACTGAAACAGTTTTGGTTTTCTTTTTTTTATTTTTTTTTAAATAAATAGTAATATGTCCCTTTATCTTTCCAGCTTAGTAAGAAATGTAGGTTGCCAGAATAAAGTGTTAATTCAAAGGAATATTTTTCTTGTTTCCCATATATTCTGGGTAAGAACACACCTTCGCTCTATTTCCTGCTTTGCAAGTACAGTGAATTGTGGCACACATACTTGGAAGGCATCCTGCTTTTGTCAATAACCTGTCATATTTATCCAGCATGCTGGCAAAACACACATTTTGATCTGTTTCTCCTCTTGATGGCTGGCACATGTAGGACAGGATATGCATGGAGTCCATGCTAACAAACCCCAAAGAAACCATATGAGCTGAGCCAGAATGTTTCCTTACTACAGTGAACTCAAAGAGACCTGCAAGCGAGACAGTTTATTTGCCAAAAGCTTGCTACCTAGGAAGCAGTGTGAAAATTTCTGCACACCCATGGGCAATCTCATCTTTGGCTTACAAAGATACGCGCCCATGTAATACCACAGACTGTGCTTCCCTCTGCTAGAACACACCCTCAGTGCCAGGGAGAACACTGCTAGTCACCATCACATCAGCTCTGCTGACACCCACCCCCAAGTGCTTCATAAATGGTCCATGAGTAATGACTGGGAAATGTTTGCTTGTATTGTATATGTGTTTGTCATGGAAATGTTTGTAACACTGTGGCATTATTTTATTTGGTAGAGATTGCTGGCTTTTTGTTTTTTAAATGAATAAAAATGTTAGAGTTGGAGCAGATCTAAAAATCCGTGATAAAGTATAAATGTGTATTAAAGTATAAATGTGTATTACCAAGCTTCTTCAAAAAGAAATAAATAGCCTTTTTACTTAACACCTAAATAACATGATGGCAACATGGCTACAGTCCTCTACAACTCTAAGATGTTGCAGCAAGGCTTGTAATGTTGTGCCCTCCTCCTCTCCCCGGCCCTCAAAAAATTTCAGAGCCAAACAAGGACAAAGTTGCCTTTGAGCTGGTTAATGTGAAAGGATTTTTCAGAACACTTTTTGAATCATGAGAATAAACATATAGCACAACTGCTTCCACTAAGGTGACCAAAGGCATGGTCTCATACTCCTCAAACCCAGCACCAACTATCACCTTCAACAAATAAATTTATGGCACTTAGACTTTTGACTTTGTCCTAAAAATTATAGTGATTAAATAAAACACTAGAAAAGCAAAGTCAGTACCAGAATTGAGTAACAGCTTTTCACAGCACACTTATTAGGGAAGGTGGTAAGATTGGCTGCAACAAATCATGCCAGGTGAAACCAAAGTACAGAACTTTGTGGGAAATCTAGGCTAAGCCTGTTTTCATTACTCACATTTTCAGACACTTAGACCACCCCAGGCATTCTATAGAAAGGAGATTCTTGCACATATTGAATTTGCCTCTTTTTTTCAGTTAAATTGGTCATTCATTATGTTGAGCTCTGCTCTAACACACAGCACATATAGCTTTCTTTCATAAGTTATGTTGAGGGTTGTGTTTGGGTTTTTTTTCATTTTGGCATAACAGGGAACAGACAATTATTGTGAGGTCTGATTGTCTTCATATTTATGTTTTTGGCTTAAAAAAGTATTCGTCTTTCAGAACAACCAGCTACAACTTCAATGGTCATGAATGTGAATGAATATAAAAAACAAAGAACATGCCTGGTGTCTGACTTGTCAAATACTACGGACCCACCCTACAGCACTCTTTAAAACTTGAAATAATCCCAAAATAGTTATGAAGACATCAATGAGTAGTCTACACCAGAGTTTCAAAGCTGAGTAAGAGATCTAGTACTCCAAATCCTATGAAGTGCAATTTACAATTTTAATCTTGCATCCACCTCAGTATTTGCCCTGTCAGTAGCTGAGGGGAAATATCAAAGGAATATGAAAGCTCTAAAATATTTTTAGCCTGAAGAATAGCTGCTGCAGTATAATTTTAAGTATAATTTACACTTGCTGAGGATATATCTTGCTTTCAGATTCTCCCTCTCTATTCCAAATATAATTCTCTCCATCTTATTCTAAAAGGTTAAATGATTTATTTATTCACTTTATATACCACAGTGTCATTGAGGGGATATGCTACTAGGATAGCAACAGTAATATAATGGTATCATATGCAAAGAGATGTTACATCAACTCTTAAGGTGAAGGTAGACAAAGCTATCTGGTTTATCTGGTTTTATTTATCACTTACACATGCACACATACATCAGTGAGTGACCTGGGTAGCATCTCACAAAGTATAAGATACATTGCAGTTCACAAACCCTTAGCTGTATTCTCTCTTTAACAGAAAGGCGTTCTGATGATGATTCTCACATTGTATTCACCCACAATCTTTGCAGAGCAAAATTATTAAGGCAGTATCTTCTTCATTTTGCAGATGTCCCATGCTACTGTTTGTCAATGGTTTAGTGAAACCCATGGTGTCTCTGTGACAGCCTTTCAGCAAATAATACCACCAGTAGGAAATATTCAAGGAAAAGCCATCTCATAGCCAAGAGGTCAAACATGGACCACTGCATACAGGGCATCACTAAATGTCAACAGCTAGCTGCACAACTGCACTGAGGGAGAGCATTGTGTCAGGGTGATGGAAGGGTCAAGGCCGCGATGGTGCCAGTTGAAGTAGCACATTTCTACGGGAAGATTTAGAAGGATGAGTAATGGTGAAGTGGAAGCTTGAAGACAGTCATTCAAAAAGGAGGCTGAGGGGTGCCCTCATTCCTCTCTACAGCTTTCTGAAGACAGGAAGTGGAGAAGGAGGGAGATTCTGATCTCTTCTCCCTTATATCCAGAGATAGGCTGAATGGGAATGGTTCAAAACTATTTCAGGGGAGGTTTAGACTGAACATTAGGATAAATTTTTTTACCAGAGAGTGGTTGAACATGGAAGATTTCCTAGAGAGGTGATCAGTGCCTCAAGCCCGACAGTGTCTAAGAGGCATTTGGACAATGCTCACCAAGGCTTTAATTTGATCAACAATGATTTGGTCAGGCAGTTGGACTAGATGGTTGCTTCAAGTCCCTTTCAACTGGAACAGTCTATTCTATTCAAATCTCATCTAGTCTAGTGTATCCTAATATCTCCTATTCAGTCAGAACACAGTATGCCAGATGCAAGGTTTAGGCGGCAAAGACTGAGGACACAGAAGAGTTATATTCCTTTAGCCACTCCAGGAGGATGTCCACAGTAGACTGCAAGGCATGTAGATATCAAATGCTTTGCAGATTTAAAGTCTTTCTTTATGTACACATACATTTATACTCATGTACGTACACACAGGAATTTACTGTCAGTGCTTTTGTGATAGCTGAATTTGCCTCTTGAATTATCACTGAGTATACCTACAAAAATTAATCTGACAGGGTGAAGCTCTCCCTTCTACATACTGAATCTTAGTAATTCTTCACATTGTATTCTCCATGTCCAGACGCTCTCCGTGAACTAACAGCAAATTTGTATTTTGCCAGTTCAGTCCATTTCTGTGCTCACTTTGTGTCCAGATTAACAGTAGATTTGCTAACCCTATCTAAGGTTAGCAGGCACTATTAGAAAATTGTGCATATTTATGGGGAGAAAGAATAAAAACCAGTATACTTTTGCTTTTTACATTGCAACAGATTAGGTTTATTGTTAGGTATGTGAAATACTATTAGGTAGACTTTAGTACTTAATATTTCTGTTTTAACTTAATGTTCTTTAGTTCATTTTATTCTTGAAAACTCTCTATAGCCATGAAGTGTTGATCATTTAGAGTGCTTAAAGGATTTTTGTAGCATAGAATTTTGTGGTGAGAATTGCTGAGGTACAGTTAAATGACTGGATACACTTGTTAATTATTTGCTTAAATTAGGTAACTTATTATTTTCTGCTACACACAGGAAAATTAATCAGAGAGTTGTCCTGGAGAGCAGAGTGAAATGAGAAGAAAAGAGAAAAGAGTTCAGGCATAAGATAAAACCAAACCATCATGCTATTGATAAGCAAGACTAAGCACTCCTGTTCAGTCATCCCCAGGTGATTAGTAATTTTTTAATAAGCCTTCTTGGCAGGTTTTATGCAAACTTGCATCGTAAACAATGTTTTATATAGCCAGTTAGATAAAATTTACTTACAATTTACCCACAGTTATCTTAGAAATACCACATAATGAGATTTTTTTTCCACAGATAAACACCCTTGCCTTTGCCATACACAATAAAAGAGTTCAAAAAAAGGTTAACCAGTATCAAGGCAAGGTTTGTTTGGTATTCTTTTTTTTTAACTTGCCTGGATCTTTCTTTTCTTTGTGATCAATTAATCATAGCAAGTCTTCTAATTCCAATATTCTATCCCCTGCTGAATGAGTTATGTACTCTACATAACATTTCAAAACAAACTCAGTACACTTCTGCCCGTGCTAGTGACTATATAACTCTTGGTCCTACGTAAAAAGCTAATTAAATAACTGAATAGTTAGGCAAGTGCCATTATTTTCAGTTACACTGTCTAAAATTAAAATTTTTAACTAGAGCCTAAGCTGACTCATCACATTCCTGCAGAAAGAATGCTGGGTCAACACACTCAGTTTAACTCTTCCAAGACACTAGCATGGTTATCCTTAGCTTAAAAACTTCTCTAATTGCTATTATTACAAAAATGAATTAATGAGAAGTTCAGAGCATACTAAAGACAGTTTAATATGCTCTGAACATCAGTTTAGAGTGAAAGTATGACAAATGAACAAACACTTCAAATACTCCCTGAACAAAGGAACAATGAGAAAGCATAAAGGCATTGCCATGGTTTAGCATAGTTTGGGGTTTTAGTTAAAGAGGGCTCCATCAGCCACGGAAGTGATTCTCTTGCAAAGAGGTGCTTACAGCTTCCTCTAGACCCGACACAACCAATCAACTGGCTAGTTTGAATACTGGCAACTTTTTAAAGCCACTTAAGAATCTTGACACGCCTCTGTGATCCACATTTAAGAACGAGCAAAGCCCGGGAACGTTCCCTTGCTTCCAGCTTTTGGACAGGTAACGTGGGGCCCACAGCCCAGCGGGGCCGGGCCCAGCTCGGCGCTGCCCAGCCAGGTCAGCCGTGGCGCGGCTTGGCTGAGATCTCAGCCACTTCGGCTCGCTGGACACCCGGCACAGCCCCCTCAGTGCGGGCCGGCCCGGCCGGGACACAGCCACCCTGGAGCCGAGTGGCCCTGTTCCATCCACGGCCCTGCTCCGTGCAGGCGGCCCCACGGCGTGGCCAGGCCAGGCCAGGCCAGGCCAGCCCTCACCCAGTGCAGCCAAAATTCATCTGAGGCCGCTGTCTGGCAAAGATCATGTGACCAACAGCGAGAGGCAAATTCCAGCTGCAAGGCCCGGGTGAGATTAACTCTTTTAGTGTTGTAAGATTCCTCCAGAACAGATGAAGCCTGTAGATATCAATCCTCTCCCAAGTTGAAGGAAAGGGAAGGGTGAACTCACATGAAGAAAACACCATAAAGACACCAAAATCAGTGAAGAAGGAAGAGCTGAAACCCCAAAAGAGGAGAAAGAGGAGGTGCTTCAAGCCTAGAAGCTGAAATTCTGTTGTAAAGCTATGATGATGGACTATGATACATCAGAGTACCCGTTGTAATTTCATGAAAGCATGGGGAGTGGGGGGTTCAAACTGCAATTGTGAGCAAAAGTATCTGTGCTGAAGTAAGCAAATGTTGAAGTAGCTGTGATTTGATGAGAAGCTTGAACAGAGAGAGATGAAAGTCTCTTACTCCCAGGGAAGAAGAAGACCTCTGTTCCTAGAGATGAAGATGCTCCCAGAGATAGGTGAAGAGACCCTTTGTTTCTGAACAGCTCAACCTTAAAATGGTACCCCAGTAGCTCAAGATGGAGCCCTGAAAAGCAGTTGTGGGGAAAGCTGTAAGACAAGGGAAGGGACTTTCACATGCGAGCAGAGAACCATCCTGGGCAGCTGTCTTGCTGTGACATTGAGGCCATAAGAGAACTGTTTCTTGCAGAGATGTCTCCATAGCAAGAGCAAGAGAGACTCCTCTCCCTAAGTGAACTGAATAAGACTATTAGAGAGGTGGTAAACTGACTGAAAATCTCAAGGGTTGTCTTTTTATCTTGTCAGTGGGAGAAGGGAGAAAGGTGGGGGGAGGAGAAGTGTTCTGAAGGTTTAGTCTGACTTTTTTTCTTTCTTTTAGGTCTGTTAATAAACTTCTTTATATTCTTTTAAGTTTTGTGCCTGCTTTGCTTTCTCCTAATTCTTATCTCACAGAAGGAAAATACGTAAGTAATGGATATTTCGAACCAAACCACTACACTTAATTGGTGTTTCCGCCCGTTTTACGAACTGAACCTGCTACAGGCATATTCTCTGTTTCGACCATATTTCAGATCAGTTCTTTAAAGTATCAAAATAACTCCAATTTATGCATCAAATAAATAAGTTTCTAGAACAACTCACAGCCTAGGAAGGTATGTGTGTAAAATACCCTGATTTTCATAAAACCATAGAATGATTAGGGTTGAAAAAGACCTTAAAGATCTAGTTCCATGCCATGGGCAGGGACACCTTCCACTAGACCAGGTTGCTCAAAGCCTCACCCAGCCTGACCTTGAACACTTCCAGGGATGGGGCATCCACAGCTTCTCTGCACAACCTCTTCCAGTGTCTCACCATCCTCACAGTAAAGAATTTCTTCCTAATATCCAATCTAAACCCAGTGTCTTTTGGCTTCAATCCTTTCAACCTTGTCCTATCACTGCATGCCCTTATGAAAAATCCCTCTCCAGCCTTTTTGTGGGCCACCTTCAAGTACTGAAAGCCTGCTAAAAGGTCTTCCTGAAGCCTTCTCTCTTTCCTCAAATTATGGCATTATATTTCTAATGAGAACAAAGTCATTCTTGCTTTTACCAGCCATGAACTGACAACAGTATGTCCTTGAGAATTCAAACAACAGGGTTGTCTTAAGAACCAGGAAGGTCAAGGACACCTGATATCTTTATTGGCAGAGGCATCTATATTCTAAGCACAGCAAATTCAGATCCCAGTGAGAACAAAACAGAATCCTCTGGAGAAGAAGCTCAGGTCTTTGCTTTGCTGTGCACAGACTCTCTTCAATTGGCCAGTGGTTATCTCTTTAATTTTAACATGTTAGGTGTGTTCCCAGGTAGGAACAAAACGTTAAATACTGTGACTTCACAGAAGTACAGATATATCTGCTCCCAACAGATTTTAAACGGTGATTTTAATAAGCTCAAAATCTGTTGAAGTCCCTTTTAAAAGCTGATGATAAATATTAGAAAATAAATTGGGCTGCATCTCTTTTAACTAATGAAGCCAGACCACTGATTAAGCTGAGCAGGGGAAAATTCACTGGCATAAGAGATATGAGAGAAGTGGTCTAGCAAGGTTTTAATTAGTCTCTATCTTGAGAGCAGGTAAGAGGAAACTTTGAGAAATGGTCATAAATGCCATTATGTGTAAAAACACAGTGCAAGTCATCAAGCTGAAATATGAAAAAATATGTGCAGCTGCAATAATGTAGGTTACATGATCAAGTTTACCTTCAATAGTATAGATAACAGTAGGATCTGGGTGGATTTTCTAGACATGAACAATATTCATGTGGCTGTATTCCTTGTTCTTAATGTATTAATGTAGGCAGGCTCCATCATTTTATCTGAGAACTTTGCAATCAGTAACATGATTTCCCCATCTGTGAGAGAGGTACAAACTATAGTCCCCTTTTAATAAACAGAGAAATGAGGCAAAGGACAACCAAAGATAGTGTTTATGACACTTGAGTCCACGTGTCTACAACACAGTCGCCTGCATACAAACCAAACATTCAATTCCCTTTGCATATAATGATCAGAAACAGGCACATCTACACAGATTCCTCAAACTTATCTTTAACAGGACGTTGAACTGAATCATCTCTCAAAACACCCATTTCTTCCCACTGGTTGTCTAACTAAAGTGCTCAAACAACTGCAACAGACATCTAGAATTAGGTGAGTTGAATGACAAATGACTCCCCAAAATCTGAGAAGAGAGCTGAAGGTGGAGAGCCTGGATGGAGACCCAGCTCCTGTCCTTTCCACTGGAGCAAGTTCTCAAAACTGAAAATATACCATATAGCACAACTGCTACAGCTTATGAATACCAGAAAAAATACCCTTTATCTATTAAAGAAAAATTAAAAATATTTTAATGTCCTAGTTCAATAAATAATGTTTTCACCAACTTAAAATATATTTCAGAGGGTGTAAGCTTCAAGAAGAGTCAGCCAACTTCACAAAAATGGCCATGTGTGAAATCATAAAATGATACATTACACCAATTGAGGATTAACAGAATCAGACTTAAAAATCAAACTAAAAATAAGCTAGATAAAGAACGTTCCTCAGAAAGCAACAAAGCTAATATTAAGTTACTATACCTAAATGTGGGACAGTTTTCCTGCATGGTCTTGCCTGCATCCCTGGTTTGTCAATGTGCACCCAAAATCCCCAAGATCAAAGGACAGGACTATAATTTTGTTTAGAAGGTGCACCAAGCACACAGGTTCTTTTCCTGGCTGATACCTTCTCTGGCCTGACAACAGAAATGCAAGTATGCAGAAGACACAGGTCACTTCCCCACCTTGCTGGGACACTGTTCAGGTGCATCTCCTGGGGCCAGGACTGTGATGCACATACACACAGTGCAGACACAGTCGCAGGAACAGCTTGAAGTTAAGCTACCTTGTCAAAGCTACACTCTGTGTTGATAAAAAGGAGAAATCACAACAGATCTGTCAAATTTATCTCCAAAGACACATAAAAGTTGCTGCACTCCAAAGTTTCAGAGGTTTTTTTTAAACAATGCAGTAAAGATACACTTCTTTTTGTCTGATTAAGGAGAAAAAGCAGCTGTGAACTGTACTTGCTACAGATTAAATGCCCTGACAACACCTAAAATTGATTAATCTTCTAGATAACATTGCTTTAACGTGACACGTGAGAAAATATCTAAGGTGACAGTCCACTTTTGATAAGTGATTTCTGTTAATAAATTGGCATTTAAAACACATTAGTATTTAAATACTCCTATCTGATTTACGAGAATGGCAGAAGTAACTTCCTGTGAAAATTTAGTCCTTCGATTTCGAAAAAGAAGCAGTAGAAAAGACTCTCCTGATCAAAAAGAACAATTTGTTTAGGAATCTGGAAAGCTGAGTCAGTAGCAGCTGTATGCACAGAAACGAAGATGGCTTCACTTAGGTGATGGAAAGGTCACTACTGGGTGTATGCTATTTATGTTAAAGTAGATTACACATAGAACAAAAAATCCATTTGAAAACTTTCAGAATCTGCAGGTGAGTGGAAAAATAGGGGTAACATGATTTTCCTTTTAAGGTGGTGTAAGGTCTAGAGTCAAAGTCTAGCAGTTGTAGTGTCTGACTGCTATACCTATCAAAAACATAATAGCCAAACCAAGGAGAATAGCAGTGTTGGCTGTTTGAAGTGAAAGTCCTGCTTGGTCTAAGAAAGATGGCACTTCTTGCTAAAACTTGGGCTTGCCTGGGCTTTTGGGGAAGTACAACTCTGGACAATACTGGAACTTCTTTGTTACACTTACTTTTTTTTTTTTTTACATATAATAAATGCTAGGGATAGGAAACACAATAGATATTTTCCAGTTGAAGACTGATGTGACTTGTCTCATTTGATCTACATAGTGTTCTTGGAAAAAAAAAAAGAAACAAAACTACAGTGTTGTCTACTGTTATCTTGAAAGGAACAGTTTAAAAAGATGTGGAAAACCAACAGTTCCTAGGAAGTGTGGCAGAAGTAATTACTTTGGGAACCCAAAATACTCAGAATCATTGAATACTAAAAATACTAAATACTAAAAAGACATGAAGACACAATCTTTTCTGTAATCAGTTTGATTCACGTAAGTGAAGTCACACTTTTCATTATTTAGGAGAGAAAAACAAAGAGAAGACTCAAAGGTGAAACTGGATACTGGGCTATTTGCTAATTTCCAAGACTGAAGAGAATTAAAATTACTAAAGTAATATTGTAGCAGATTGCTGTATTATATTGTTTTGAAGTGCAGGAAGAAAAAGAAAAGGAAAAAGAGAAAGAAAATGGAAAAAAAGATAAATAAGAAATGTTATTCCTAGTGTTATTTTCTGAAAGGGTTCTGAATATTAAACACAGTCAAGAAAGAAGAGATACAGGAGAGAACTAAATGACTGGGTATTTGTATAACATCTATTAGCAAGTTTTATGAATCCAAAAGGAGGAATTGTATTAATACTACTACGAACATGAGGAATCTTGAATACATTCTTAATCCTTTACTTCAAGGTTCTCAGGAGATGATCGAGTTGAACTTTCTTCTCTATGCAGGTCACATCAGGTTGCTAAAGGCTTAAAACTGCCATATCCAAAAATACTTTGAAGAATGGAGACTGCCTAACCTCTCAAGGCATTCTGTTTTCCTACTGGACCTGGTGTCCCCTGGTTCTCCCAGGGGGAATCTTTCTCCATACATACCCTGAAATACTTTTATTTCACCTTACGGCCACAGTCTCCTGTCCTCCTACCTGCACCAGAGTGAAAGCCCATCTTTTCACAAACGGCCTTGAGGTACCAGAGGCTGCTGTGAGGGTCTCTCCCACAAAGCCATCTCTAGGCTGAAACGACTCTGGTCCATCAGCTTCTCCTCAACTGGGCAGGTGCATCAGCCCCTTACCATCTTGGTGGCCCTCCACTGAACTTTCTTTAGTTAATCCATTTATTTCCTCAAAGAAAGAAGGGGGCAAGTGGACAAGGATGCACCATTTTAGACACCATCTAACAAGTGCTGAGTAAAAGGAAGTAATAATTTCCCTCAGCCCTGCTAAAACAGCCCAGGATGCTGTTGGCCCTCTTCTGAGATTCACTGCTGGCTCATGCTCTGCTTGCTGTCTACCAAGACTCTTTAGTTCTTCACAGCAGAGTTTTTCCCAGCTAGTCCTCTAATTCTCTCCCCAGTATAGGATTGTTCTCCAGTTGTTTCCCAGTGTCACAATTCTCAATTAAATATTTTTTCCCTGAGAACCACAACAGCTTTTTAGCCTGCCCAGGCTAAATTACTAGCATTAATAGCATTCCCTGTTTTTCAGGTGTATACGTAAATAAAATTACCGTGATGGACTTAGTTTGAAAAGATTGACTTAGCTGTCTCAAACAGCTGTAATTAAAATACTGCCATATCTGTTAGTTTAGCCAGAATAAGAAGCCAGCCAATCACTTCCACGAGTACTTCTGGACTCATTTCCTAAAGCCAGCAGAACTCATCTACACCTCCTGCTATCTGTCATTCACCTGACAGTGAATGGCATTTCTGCTTCTGTCTGCACGAGGAGGGGAGTTAAAAGCTGCCATTACAGCCAGAATTAAGGAGCACAAATGGCTTGCCAGCCATGTTCAGGGCACAAGAATGTAGATCTTACTGAAGGAGACTAGAAGGAGTTGGCTTCCCCATCTCAGGGAAGTGAAAAGTGAGAGGGAGTTTATTTTACAAATAAATCATGCTCTGTAAGCTACATAGGGGAAAAAATTATTTAGACAATAAAACGATTCTGCCGTTAGAACAAAGGCATAAATTTGAGGCTGGCAAGTGGAAAGCTTCTAAGGGTTATGGTACTGCAACAAACCTCTTCCATTTGGGCAGCAGAGGTGAGGAACCTAACTAGTTTTAAGACATGGAGAGAAATTTATGAAAGGTATTACATGGGTTGGTGATGTCAGCCAAATTGGTGATTCAGGAGATCTCTTCTAGTCTTACTGTGCTGAACATTTGCATCATGACTATTTTTTTATAAAGTGGCCAGTGAAAAATATCAAGTGTATTATTCTAATTAAAAATTAAAGAAATATAAATGACAGAAAGTTAACCTCATTGTGATAAGCAATTAACAGAATTATGCTGTGATTGAAGCTGGTGCATAATTAACAACTGCTGTAAATGATGTTATCCATCTCATTTGCCCAGATTGGAATAGCATTATTCTTAGGCATGTTTAGCAAGTTCTGTGGTAATACGCACTTGAATGAAGTGCTCTTTACTAATGTGTTCAAATTCACAAAGCTGTTACTAGAATTGCAAATAAGGTACACACCAGCATCATTTCCTCTGCCCATTACTGTCTCTTCTTTGGAACTATCCTTGACAGAAAATCAAATTATAACAAGTCCAAAAGATGTTTGCACAAATTGAGCTAGTGTTATTAAACATGAAAAATGTGCAAAAAAACCATCATGATGAACCAAGTGGGACTGAATTCAAAACACAAGCTGCTGCTGAGTAGAAAGGAACAAGAATCATGGAGCTCACCAGGGGACAGAGGAAAACACTCAAGGTAGAATTCACTTAACAAGTGGAAAAGGGAAGAATATTTTTTCAAGTGGTCTATATTTAAGGCCCAGAACTGAAGAACCTCTGATCATTCAAAGTCAAATGAAATCAGTCAAAAAAACCATCAGCTTTCAGGTATAAGGTCTTCATGGTCAATACATATTGGAGTTGTAAAGTTCTTAATTAGCTGACTAAAGCAGACCAATTAAAAAAAAGAAGTAACAAGTGGCTCACAAGTCTTCCATTCAACTTTTCCCAGAAGGATATTGAAAAATATGAACTGGAGAAAGTAATAAGATATGATGAGGAACAATTGCCTGATGAGGAGCACACACAGCCTTGGGTGGACAAAATAATGATATCATTCAGCAAAAAATTTTGGGGTGTGCATACCTTCCACCAACCTACCACCAGCACCAGCTTCTCCAATTTAATAGGTATTTATATGGCTTTCAGAAGCACATGATCTTTACAACTGATTCATCTCTAAATGGCCATCAATTTCTGAGTGAGACACATGTTGAAATAGGACAGGAAATTAGTCTCTAGCAAGCAAGGAGGTTAGTGAAGCATGCAGCAAAACTTTACTTACATTCAAAAAAGAAAACAACAAAGTACAGACACTTCAGTTCTTCATACACAGGTGAGGAAAGGCTGATTTCCTAGGCTGAGTTTCCATCCTCATATCTACGTAATACCTGCAGCCAATAAGAGTAAAATAAATGCTAAGCTACCTGCAATGCAAACCAACTATGCTCCTAAATAAAATTCGTATTTGGAGTATAAAGGTTGAGAATACAGTGCTTTCATTCAAGGTATAAAGGCATTTCTGAAGATTAAAGAAAATTCTTAAGTCATTGGACAACATTGATGTCAGATTTTCTTCCACTTGTACAGGAAAAAAGCATAGAATTTATACAATGTCTTGAAATACTACCTGGAAGGATTACATATAGGGAATAGAAGACAAAATGGTTTTTAAGACTGCGGTTCTGTTGACATAGAAGCATATGAATAAAAGATCCCCTGCTCTTTGGATGACTAATGTTTAGGTAAACTGGGTAAACTACATAGTAAAACAGGATTCGTAGTAGAAAAGCCTGAAAGAAAAACTATTTTAATTTGACTACGTGCACAGCACCTCAAAAAGGATAAAGACATGAAAGAAACAAAGGGACATTTTGTAGTAACCTTGAGAACTACTTTACAACTCTTGCAGCCTTGCTGACTTTTCTTGGGTGGGGTGAACTGCACTTTTAAATGCTAAGCTTTAGCTAGGCAGGCACTACCTATTTATTGCTTTATATATATTTATTTCAATGTCGCCTTTTAATTCTATATATTCTTATGAATGTGTAGTCTATGCATTTATGAGCAACTGCTAAATCCAAACAAAATATGCACTGGTCACTCATAAAGCTCTGAAAGACAATTTGCTTTCTGCACCCCAAATATAACCTCATGCTATTAAGTTCGAAATAAAAGCATGTCATCTTTAGATTTTCGTATTTCAAAAATATCCACTTGCTTCAGCAACATTCTTTGCTTTGCCTTTCACATTACTTGAAACCTTATGGGTAATACATACTACTTTCCCTTGGAAGAAACTGACACACAGAAAATCACTTCTAAACACTAGGGATGAAACTACCTCCCCTTATTTAGGTACAACAGGACTTTAGACAAGAACAGAGATTCTTACAGTCTAAACTGTAAGTCTGCTGAGGTACTACATTCTTTATTGATCTTGTAAACTGCAGTGAATGCAAAATAGAAAGCAGTAAAATTATTAGCCCATCAGTACTTTCTGTCCTCAGAAGTGATACTGTTACACCAGCATGCCAGATTGATTCTGGCATTATCATATATTAGAGTATTTTATTCAATAGTTAAACATATAAAAAATTAATTCTTCTCTGTATTTTCATGTATAGCCCCTGGATCAGGAATATACCATTTGGCTAACAGTGGAGGAAAAAAACAATACTTGAAATGACACAGCCTCTCCCACTGGGATCACTATAAAGGCACATAGAAATCATCAGGGGTACTAAAGTGAGGATGAAGCCTAGATATGGATCTATTCTTGGGGTTCCCTCTGTGCTTCTCTCCCTACCCTCACTCATCTTTGCAAGGCAAATTAGTCTCGCCATCATCCATGATGAGAAGTTGGATTCTCTACAGGAAGCACACACTTTTCTATGTACCTCTTTTAGTTCTACATTTTCAGACCTCCCTTACACACCTAATTCTACAGTCATTAGTAGGGCAATAAAAGGACATAAAATGAGCAAAGAGCAATAAAACAATCATATTCCAGCATGTTTATTTAGTGTGGTCCTTAATGACAGAGACCTTCGCACCCACTGAAACCTGGAGCTACTACTAATTCTCCTCTGCCTCAAATCCATGGTTATTATTACTCTCAGACTTATGTCCAATGTTTTAAAGCCTGCTTCACATGAACAGTGCAAAAATATAAAACCTCACAGAAAGAAAAATCAGTTTTAAGGGGGAAAAGAAAGCTTTTCAAATTCAGCCCAAATCTACTTGCATGTAAGACAGATACAAAGAAAAATTTCCATAGCTGCACTGATGTTGTGTTAAAACATATTAATTTGTTCCTTAGCCTTTGAGTGTACTGTCCAAACTAGCTGGAAATATCAAATGGTATTTTGGTGGCTATTGTTATTAGACTATAGACATATGCTTAGTTGTAAGAAAGGTATTTAAAATCTAACTATATACTTGTGAATCTGATGACAAATCAGACTTTCTCTCCCCAAAATACTTAACAATCAGTCAAATTAAAGTTGTACTAACTATAGCATACTGTGATTAGTGATTAGTTCTACAACTCTTTCTATGTCAATCTAAAATCTGTTGCATTGCTTGTTCTTCTCTTGCTGTCTCCATCTTCCCTAGACTTTTCTAGGTTTTACTGCAGATTTCAGCAGTGGTTTGTTTCTCTGCATTGAGCTCTGGGTATCTGTCATCTTTGAAACTGGAATGAGATGCACAAATGTGGAAGCCTGGCCATAAAGTAGCAACTAGTCAGAACACATAAGTGATGTGACCCAGATATGCTGCATTAATATTGTAAGCAAAACATACAACAGGCCATGTTTGCACAAGCAAGTGCATACAATATATAGAAAATGTATATAGATTGCCAAAATTATACAAAAAGCATGCTCTACTTAGAAAAGTTGGTCAAAAACTGCTCAGGAAAAAATTTCCTTTTTCATTTGAATTTTCACGTGTCCAAACAGTATCCTACTGTGCAAAACAATGGCTTGCTGAAATAAAAGCATAATAAAAAAGAGCTATGTGTTGAATTATTTTAGTGAGCTAGGATCCAAAGTAAAGCACTATGATAAATCACATAATTTTGCTTAAAAGCAGGGGGAAACAAAACATGGACACATGGAGAAAAAAAGAAGAAAAAAATAATGGGAGTAAACCAAAACACAAAACAAAGTAGTGCCTCTTTCAGAATGATTGAATCTTCCTTAATCCGTATTTTATTCTCTGCTACATAATTTTACACTCTTGACAAAGTGTCAGGCAGTTGGAAGAGGGTTGGAAAAACATATGTAGCTTTTTGTCAACTTTATGCCTCCCTAAATTTAGAAGACCTTTTTAAATAAAGAAGCTAAAAATAAATCACAAGATAGTGTCAATAATGTGGTCTGAATTATCCAGCAATAAAAAATATGAAAACATTTTTAATATATTTTAATAGAATTTTCATAACATAAATAATAGCAACAAGACGACTGGCAACTAAAAATTGATTTGTAGCTGACTTACACAGATGACCTTTTAAAAAAACCCTACACTGACTATATATACTGCGGCTTGTTTACCTACATGTTTAAACTATTCTAAAAACTTGCAGTTAAAATGTAGCCAACATGTACTTTACCTAATCTTAATAGCAAAACCTGGCACTGAGGTCTTGGATAAGCAAATACAGTCACACTAATAGTTACAATTTTAGTTTCCAGAATGAAAATCAATACCAATTTACCTGGATACTGTAAATTAACAAAATATATAGAAAAATTAATGTCTACAAATTTAAATTACAATTTTATTTTCAACAAATATATACATACAAATATATATAGAGAGCATGCTTTTGTGTATATAGGGTATTATGCAATTTGACATATTTAGATAGGGTCCTGTTTCAATGCAATCCCATTATCTTTAAGGAAAAGTGCTCATAAGTTAGAAGTTACAACACATGCACTTTTATAAATATAGCAGGTTTAAATGTGTAATTTCTAAGAAGAAAACTTCCAGAATTTTGTAAACATTCACCATATTCATTCTTTAGTCATTACAGTAACATCATCAAAAAGACCTGACAAGAATGGTAAGTACTAGGCTAAGTCAAAACTTTGGCTAATATATACACTTTCTGAAAAAGCACCTACAAAACAATGACAGTGAAAAATGAAAAACAAGGGATCAAGCAAGTTGTCAAAATAAAGAAAATGTTAGTTAATTGAATTATGAAAAAATGTTAATTAAAGTTAAAAAAGGTTCCTTAAAACTTTAGCAAATTAGAAATTTTCTCTCTAACAATAGTTAGATGCAACACTGAAACCAAGGTTCATGTTTACATCCACTCCTTCCAATTCATGGCCTCTTCTCTACCCAATAGCATTTAAGGCCCAGAGCTGCAGTACAGCGCCTTACACCAGGCCAACCAGCCAACAAGATTAACCTTTTTTATTTTTGGGAACCTGTGACCAGTGAAGAGCAGAATGATCAAACAGCTTTTTTTCAATCTCTGGATGAGATTAATCATGTCTCACCTTACAAGTCACTCAAGTCCCTGAAATTTTTCATTCTGCTACCCTTTCTTGTCAGTCCTCTTGTTCCTTACTCTTTACAGTCTTATTAAGCTTTTATTTTCCTGAGTTAATGAACAGAGACTTTTACCTCTCACTCTGACAAGTTCATTGCTGAAACCATTGTTCATCAGAAATATGTAAAAGAAAATGGTATTAATTCTATGAAAAATGTTAGTAGATCGATGCTTTATCAAGCCACTGTTCTTGATTTTCCAACATATCTACATCAAGCTAAACAAATACAATCACACAATAAACTCACAATATTTAACTGAATGTAGTCATAAAGTATACCATTCAGTAACCAAATCCACACACAAAATGTGCAAATTATTACAGAGCAGCACTACATCTCAAACTATAACAACATGTACTATCTCCCAGGTAGTACTAAGGGACAAAGGACACAATCCCTATTAGTCTTAAAAAAGCATGTATCATTTAGGATAAGTCTTTCAAACAAGCTGATGAAGAAAGCTATCTGGAACTCATAGTAAAAAGTAGAATTAGAAAAGACAAATTTGAACCTAGAAATAAACATAAGTCTAGAAATAGAAGCTCACATGAGTCTGAGGACAATCTTCAGATGATGGCTGGAATGCAAGTCTGATAAAAGATAATCACATTTTAGTCGGACCAAGAAAATAACATTTTCAGGGGTTTTATGCCATAAAAAGGAAGCTCTGCAATTGTTTTATGCCACAAAAATATTTATTAATTTGTTTGTAGGCTCACAATAATTTTAGTGGAAACAGTCTGTTTTGGAAGACATGGTACAGAAAACATTGAGCCAACCAGTATCAAGTCTTTAGAAAATTGAGATGAGATGAGATGAGATGAGATGAGATGAGATGAGACAAACAGAAACAAGAAGAAACACTGAGATATACCACTCTGCTCATGTTCCTTTTGCAGAGAACATTCTGACCCCACTTCTAAACACTGAAGGTGGTAAACAAAGAGATCATAGGCCTGCTTACAACTCATCTTCTCAAAAAAATATCAGTGGGCAAAATGAAATGAGAAGTATCAACAAAACACAAATCAGCAGAAGATCAAATATGCCCACAAAAAGGAGCTGTGGAGATTTTTCAAAAGTATTCAGGCACCTTAATATGTAAATCGGCAGTTAGAGAACCCATGGTTCTTGATAATGGCTGGCCTCACCCTACTAGGAACCAGCATGCTGAAAAATATCCTCAACTGAAAGAATAAAAAAGGGAAGAAAGAACAGGATCTCTGGCATTCAGAAGAGGCTGAATAAGCACGTATCTAGTGCAGCAACTTCTCCCACCCAAAATTTCCTCCTACACACACACACACACACACACACATAGCAACAATATTCATTGTACCACCATTCTCAAAAGAAAAGATAACTAGCAACCACAGCCATTTATCTTCCTTTTTGCTTGCAGACAAGATGATCAGTTTACAGACACCACATAAGATAGGTAGAATGTATTTTAAATAGCATCTAATAGCAATTTTTTGATGCACGAAAATCTGACCCTAGTCTTAAATTTTCTCTAGAGTAGCATGATGATAAGAGTTTGTATTTCCTAGAAATAAATGCATTATAAATTCTAGTAACTGAAAAAACTTAGATAATTTTAAATATTACCAGGTATTAATTAAAACCATTTTCCCCCCAAAACTGATTTCCATGTATCTAAACTGCATGTGACTTTACTATCAGCCATATTCTGATATACTAAAACAACACAGCCAGTAACAATTGAGAAAACACATTAGACATAGCACTTACTTTGTCATGAAATTCTAGATGAGTTAATGATAGATAATGGCCTACAATTCATGTGTGACTTATTTTAGCAAATCTCACTGATATAGCAATTCAAGCACGCTGCATCAAGGCTGCACTAACTATAATCAAAGGGACTTGCAGAAAAATCAGCAGAAATTACAAAACACTTAATGGAAAAGAAAGTGGCATGCTTAAAAGTCCCAGTGTTGACTGCTTTAACACATCTGTTTTACCAGGATTTCCAGTGCAGAGTTTGTGGAGAAAAGAACTAAAGTGTCTGTTCTCTTTAGTACCCTGCTCCTCACCCAAAACAAATGAAATAGTTACAAAATCCTGCCCAGTATCACTGTGATGGCTGCCATCTTGACTGACACTAAGGTGAGGTGTAAAGGGTATCTTTGCAAGCTCTCTTTCAACTTTTGAAGTGGGTTACCAAGTCCACATCCAATACCTAAGATGTGGGTACACATTAGATGTACCCTGCAGCAGCGGGTTTGCAGTAATGACAAACTTTGCAACCTCATGTATCGATTCCTTTCAGTAAGTCCTCATGGATGTATTGAACAACAGAAGTCCCAGGAATATCTGTCTATCTGAACAAGTCTATATGTGACTTAGTTAGCAATTTCCTTTCAGTACAAAAGCTATCTTTAAGCCTAATCCTAGCCCTGCCCTTTGTTTTCTATTAAACAATCATTAATCCAGGAAAAATCTTCCATCTTAACCCATAGTAGCTTTGTTCCCTTACGTGTTTTTTTGAGGAAATTTGCCAAAAGCTTCTTGGAACATTGACTATACTGTGACAATGTCTAAAACCACAACCAGAAAGCACTGAAGGGTCCTGAGCCTGACATACCCCAGCTTTGCTACATCTTGCATTGGGATGAAGTCTGGAAGGGCACTGGCAGCCTTGCTTCACTCTCATTAACCCTGCTGGCAGGAGAAGAGCTATGGTATTTGCTTGCTCTCCCAAGGCAGGACAATCAGAGACCAGGACACAAGGAGCACACACCACGAGGACATTCACTGAGGCACACCTATGTCAATAACATATCTCTATCCTTGCACCTAGTGATTCTTATGCAGTGTGCACTCTTCCTGCAAAAATTCTTTGTATCAGGCTTTCTTTTTCACTGAGCTCAGACTGTAGTTCCACAGATTTCATCTGCAACCCTTTTTAGAAATAAATAAAAAAATAATTTTAAAAATGGCATAGTATTTACCATTTTCCATAGTCCTTTGATATGTGACAGACACAGACTAGTGAGACAGATTAGTAAATACAAACTGTAACAAGATAGCTGAAATAATAATACCTTCAAATACCTTCCTACTTGTGAACAGCATGAAAGTAAAGCCAGCTTCACCAGTACTATGTGCAAGAACTTAATAGGGAAAAGTTGAACAGCTGAGCATTTAAAATAGAGCAAGAAGAATCCTGGTTGCCTGTCTCTTGCAGCCCTTCACACAGCTGCTGTGCCACCACAGGAAATCATGTCACTACTGGTCACCCCAAATGACCCCCAGCCACCTTGGGCTCTCAATGGCCGCTCACTTGCTGCAGTCACTGCCAAACAGACCAGTCATAATGGATTCGCCTAAAATTTAAAAATAAAAAAAATCTGCTTTACTAAAGCAAAGTGAACTAAAAATACACATGCAAAAGCCCCAAACAGATCCGAGAGAACTTGAAATATCTTTTTTGATCAAAAATATAAATAAAAATACAGGTGACATATAATCAGGAAGAAAAGTCATTGCAGTAAGATTTTTCTTAAGAGATCTGGGAAAACTAGGCTATTTCCACAACAAAATATAGCCTGAAGCATAAATTTTACCATTACTTACTTTTCTCAATTATCTTCATTCACCTAGTAGAAATACAAATTTGTGTAACTGCATAGATACAAAGATTCTTTGTGTGATCATATTGCCTGAGTATATGCTTTTTATTAATAATGAGCAGATATAACAATTATCCAAAGCTAAATTACCGGTTTTACTTTGTATTACCTTTCCATCCTCTTCAACAAAAAACCATAGGAACAAGATAAATGTCTTTGCCCTTCTGCTACGGTTTCAGTGTCAATCTAAAGATTTAGGACTGTTTTGAATCAGGTTTTATATACTGGAGTTTGAAACAATGTAGTTAATTCACACATATAAAGATGGACCCTCTTCAAAAACATTATCTTTAGAAGTAATGGCCATTTCTCAAAAGGAAAAATGTAGTTTAAAGAGACTAAACCAGTTCAAACTACCTTATTTGCAAGAGCTCCCCTATGAAAAATGTGCATCAAAATCTAACACACCATTTTTTTCAGGACCAGACATTACTTTCACCAGAAGAAAATTATCTGTAAGAGCATGTGTAACAGTGCCCTCTGGTGAGAATGTGCCTGAGAATATGCTTGCCTTGTAAGGGTAAAGAGATTTTATTGGCACAGCCAATAAGCAGTCAGATGATTTTGCATACTGAATTATGGTAACATTTTTCAAAACCAGCAATGAAGAAAGTTAGGTTTTTTGAGATTATAATTACTTTATACTCATTTTAAATGGAAAACATTTATGCTCATTTTTTAAAACACAACCTTGTATGATGAAAGAGACAGTAGCCTTGACTAAGTGAAGATTTATGAGTGCTGTAGACAGCATAGCTACTTTTATGGCTGAGAATGCAATAGATCCTAAGCAAACATTGATAAGTCCTCTATTCTTCTGAGAAGTATCCACCCACCAAGTGTCCTGACATTGGAAAGCCCCACAGCTTTGATAAGAATGAAGACCAGCTAACTGTAGAAAATAACTTAATTTCTTAGTCAAAGACATTCATCAAATGTGTTGTGGGCAAGGGCTGCATCTCCCTTCATTATTGAACAATGACCACCACGTTTTCAACCCTACTGAAATGTGACAATCCTAATGAAATATATAATGTAATATATATATTTGCCCCATAAAATACATGTATATGCACCTATGTATATGTATGCACAGAAAATTAAGTTAAAATTTTGGACAGACTTGTCATTGAACCAAGGAGTAACATTCTACTTTCAAAAGGTTTAACTGTCACACACACCAGAAGATGCTTCATAAAAAATAGAGTTGATACAGAGTTGATACAGAGTTGATACAGAGTTGATGCAGAGTTGCGGTGGTGGTCAATGCCTGAAAATACCATTCTGGTCGAACTTATTACCTATTTGTGATGAAACCAAAAGCAGCTTTACCGTGACTGTCATGGTCCTTCACCAGTACCTCCCAATGATCCCATCTGCTGTCTTTGAAACTACCATGGCAATTACTTTTAGCCTCCTGAACTCCTGCAACCTGAACTGTGGCAGTATTCTCCTAAGGGTAGGAAGACTTAGAGAAGATACTAAAGCTGTTTGTAACGATGGTATTTACATTGCATAAGAATGAGAATATGACCGCAATGGAATTATTACTTCAGTCAATTTCTCCAACTCTTAAGACAATCCATCTTCTCATTCATATCAAGTATGTCTCATCACACTCTTGCTCTAACTTTGGTGACTAATTAACTTCATGGTTTTTAAGGAAGGAAATTGGCAGTCCCAGTTAGTTGTTTAACAAATAACCAGATGTCCCCAGAGGACTTAAAGGAGTCACAGGCAAGTTCCATTGGGTCAGGTATAAACATCAAACAAAAACTCACCTCAGCAGATGGCAGCAAGAAGTGTGGGGGAGCAAGATTGGTAAAATGTCATCAGCAAATAGAAATCTCATTTTACATTATTTCAATGTTTGGTGTATTTATTACAAACCCATCAGATATTGTAGCTTTCATTATAGTGTATGCATTACCCTCCTCTTATACATTTACTTAACACCTCTGAACATCCAGCTGTTAACTTTCCCAAACCAGAGGCACTAGTACTTTCAAAGGTTTCAAAGCTAATTAGTTTTACACACACACAGGAACAAAGTGTGGAATACTGCAAACCACAACAACAAATCAAAATACTCTCAAAAAGTTAAAAGTTCTTCCTTCTTTGCAAATTGTCACCCTGGCAAAAAAGTGGATGGAGTAAACTGTTTTTCAAAATCTACCATGGCTTTGACAGAAAATTACACTTATGAAAAATGAAGCCAATTTATTTCGGCAAATAAAGAAGGGCTGTGTAAGTCAGGTCTGCAGTAGAAACGTTACCTTTCCTGATCATACTTTACCAAGTGTTAAAGATCCTAGAGCAAAGGCTACCTTTTCACTATGGTAGCAAATGGCATTCGGCCTAGTTAGGCCAACAAACATCATGATAATATATGAAAAACACAGCAATGGTGCAGATCAGTTTGGGGTCTGCTCTGAACCTCAGCTATAGGGTAAATTAGAAGTCAGCAAATTAAATTATGGGCTTTTAAACTGTCCCGTCATGTATTTTTGTATAGCTCCATGGATACTTCTCAATTAAGGCAACTAACTGAAGACTATCCAGTAGCAAAACAGAAGAGTGAAACTACAGTGTAAATTGTCACCATTTGCTTATGCAGGAGAAGTAAGAGCTCAGTGCAGTCACATTACACAAGCATTCCTCACTGGTGAAGTAACTGGTAGCTAAAGTGCTTGGATGAGAATGTGGCTATTTTGTGCCAGACTGGTAATTTTGGTAGAGTGAAAAATAATTATCCAGAATAGCTGCAAGCAATACTCCATGGGAATCTAGTGGAAGTAACAGAAATTGAAAAGCAAACAAATATGAGAATCCACATTTCTGCAGAAAACCTCAGCAAACTGGCAAAACCTGAAAAATATGTTACAGTCCTCACACATTCAAAGTCAGTGAGATTTGACTGCAATGGATTTTTTTTCAGGTACTAAAATCAAGAACATAAAAAAGTCAGACAACAAACACTGTCCTGCTTGGGGTTTAGCCCTGGCTTGTTCCTCTCACTACAAAGCTCCACATTCCTAGGGTGCATCGAACTCCCATGTGTGCCACCAAGGCTAGCAATGGCTGCTTTCTCTCAGAGCCGTTGTAAAACAGTTAAAGGAAGCTTTCCTGAAATTAACTCCTTGTTCACCAAAAGTAAAAGAATTCTCTTTCTTCCAGCCATGTGAGAGAGGATGGGATAGTTGTTCAGAAATTGCAGAGCTCTGTTAGCACTCCAGGCTTTTTTAATTCCAACCAGCACATCTCGGTCAGTCCTGCAGCACGATGGCATCAAGCCGACTTTATTATTCTGTTCACAAAGGTGTATTTCACATGTCTAAGACCAGTCACAACTTGCCCCAGTGCTTCTAAAGGAAGTAAAATAAATATACTATTAATCTAGCTCTTTAAAAAAACAAAAAAAAAAAACAGCTGGCAGAACACACAGATTTTACTGTGTATTTCAAAATCTCAAGGTGCTCTGACAGCAATGTTGCATAGTAAATAAAGTAAAAAGAAATCCACTCTAATCAAATCTATTTATTAGTCCTTTAGATGCATTACATTGACAGAAGATGGACTCTGGTTTGCTTTCTTTGGGATCACACAGATAGTAAAACACAATGTTACAAGAAAAAGCAGGACGAATTTTTTTTGTTGTTGTTTCCATCAAGTTTTTATAGTGTCTAGGTTTTCCATCTCAGCTGCCCTTGTTCAAAGTAAATCTAGTTCAGTAAAAAAATCCCCACCTCATTTCCCTGAGAACCTAGTTATTTTTATCTACCTCAACAACCAAGCTACTCTACCTTGTCATTTCAATTTTCACATATTTTCTCTTTGTGTATTCGTTCTATGATTCAGTGAAATCTCATCTCTTCAGCCCACTGTCATAAACTACTGTCCGGAACAAAGCTCTCTCTCAAATTCAATCTCAAACAAAATGAAAAAGAAAAAAAATCATAAATGAGAAAGTGGACCACAACCAATCCTATGGGTCCCATTCTCACAAGATCTGTGAGTTATTTTGCTTCATCAAGTAAACCCAAACTACGGGAAGGTGCTATCACTTCTTTTGTTGCCAAATGAGAAAGTGTTAATAAAAACAAGACCTCCTTCCCGGCACACTGGAGTGTCAATGTTAATTGCTGATTTGTCTAAAATACACTTTTTGATCTTAAGTGATTTCCAGATGAAATACAAACAGCTGAAATTTTATCATTCGAATAAATGGGGACACAGACTGTCACACATTTAGTGGAATTAATGTTGCTAAACTATGATTACTGTAAATAGTAATTATTTACTGTAATAGCAAAACCTAAAAATCCTTTGTGCACATCTGAGTTTTCTCTCAGCCATTTAACAGTCTGAATGACCAGGAAGGCAAGAAAAACCTTTATGTTTACATCATCTATACCTTAGCACAAAGGACTGCGCTTCAGAGGATCGCACAGTTGAAAGAACTCTTAGAGAGGAATTAATTTATTTTTGTTTCAAAATTTACTGCATTTTTTCTGTGGCCTATTAAAAGCTTTTTAATTTCTGTCTCTACGTCTATGCATTATTTTTCTTCTGTTGATATGACTTTAATAGCTTTGTACAGAATACAGAATAGTAGATTCCCTAAGTAGACTGTAATACCTGTACCTCATACGACTGGATTACAAAGCTTTTCTTTCAAATATATGTCTGGAGAACACCAAAAATTAAGCATTTATGTAGCAGGCATTTACCCAGTCTGGAATTAAGCCACTGTATGTGAACCTGTGAGTTAAAGGGACTGAGCAAAGAACCAGTTACAGTTCTCTACTGTAGAAAATGCTTTGTCTTATAATGGCAGCTCTAAGTAATTTCTGCAGTCAAGAACAAGCAACTATCTGTATCCATACTGTTCCATTGTTGAGGTACAAGCTAGGCAAGCCCATAAAATTGCTTCAATCAAGCAACACGCTAAGGGAGTTAGCACTGAATTAAAAAATTAGTGTCGCACAATGAAAATATGTTTAATGAAAATGATGAAAGTAATTTTACCTTCTATCACAGTGATTTTTAAATTGGTGTAACTTAATTAACTTTAGTTTGGTCAGCAGAGTGATCTGTAACAGAGTGTGCAGAACTGATGCAAATATTCCCGCATGCCACACGACAGCAGCGATGTACTAATAACAGTATATTGATGCTGATGTTCTGGCATCTCTGTGGCTATTAAAATCTAACAAAATTTAACATTTTGTTAAAAAGTGGTACTGAGAATTCTTTATTCAGCTGCAAATATGAAATGTTATTAATCAAACTATTTTTCACTTTTTCAGTTAGAGCTTTTCAAAAGTTAGGCTGCAGTGAAAAATTGCTAGCATTTCTTGGTGACTTTTCAGGGTAGTGTCTCCTTCTTAGCAGGTTTACACCAAAGTGTTTCCATACAAGTGCATTTGGTATAGAATGAGACATTAAAGAATTTGACAAACTGCAGTATATTAAAAATGAGCCTCTAAGATGCATATGTATACATGCCTTGTAATACATACACATTTCTCTCATTCCTCAACTGTCCCACTGTCTTTGTAACATAAATCTATTGCTACTATTTTTGCTCATTTTTCTTGTCTCAATATCTGTTTTTGTCTAAGCAGACAATCTTTCCCTTGTGGACTCCTGCAACACTCAGTTCCAAGCCCTCTACCTTCTCTCCCAGGTCATCACTTTACTACTGCCTAAGCACTGAACCTGAGTTCTTCAGTCACCTGTAATCTTAACCACCACACCACCTCTGGTGATAATTATTGTTAGAAACTCTAATGCCTACTAACACACCTCCGTCTCCTTTGCCCCCGATTTTCAAATTAAGTTCTATGCTTCCTCTTGGCTTACAACACCACAGTCTGAGATGTGCCTAAAGCAAGCACCTCTTTCATTATTTACCCCTTCTCTGTGCTCTTTCTCAACTGCTTCCATATTTCATAGTTTTAGCATCAATCTGTTTTTTCTCCTCTGCTTGCAAACAGCTTGCTGATTCCCAAAACATATAAAAATTTCTTTGCCACACAGACAGAGTATGCTCTTTTTCTCCAAAAACTTTGTGGACAACAGATTACTCAGAATTCCAGGCCCAGCAATGGAAAGTTTTGCAGACTTTGTCCCTTTTCAAACATAGTTCCATCTGGAAGTCCAACCTTGTTCAGTAGCTGCTGTGACTGATGTCTGAACTGTGATCTTCCTGGCCACAGCAACTCCAGGTGCTGGAGGTCAGTCATTTCATTTCATCCCTTACAAACCTGAGGTGGGAGAGCCTTACAAATACCCTATACATATCTTCACCAAATTCCTCATCTTGACTTTCATCTGTTTTCGGTTCAGCTATGTCTCTTTCTGCCCTAAAGCCAAGCTCTCCAGTCCTAGAGATGCACAGACTGTAATAGATGCCCTAACACACAGGATGGTGTTCCTGCTCCTCATTCAAGAGTAAGTTACAGTAACAAGAATAAATTTCCTCCAAGATTAACCCACTCTCTCTCCAAAGAATTTGCTTGTAGAAATCTACAGTAATGCAATAAGAACATGGTATGCCACATTTTTTATGCTGTGACTGTCCACCAACAAACTACATTTAATACCCTGGCAGCTGTTCTCCTTGCATCTTTAGCAAAAGCTTGTGGGCTACTTGAGAGACAAAGAAAAAATAAAGCGAAAAAAAGCCAAACTCCCAAATACAAGCACAAGACATATACAATCAACCCTTGTACAGAAAAAAAAATCTCCACACACCATTCTTACTTATTAAAACTCGTGTATATAAATAACTTGCACACACTTATTTTCATTCAGCTACAGCAAGGCAATTCTGATGGAACTGCACATCTATAATAAAAATGGGAGAAAATATATATAGTGGGAAAAGTCAAGGTTTAACTTCACAGAGGTCAAAAAATCAACAATTTTGCTTAAATAAAAATGAACATGATTGTTCTTTAATGATACACATGCAAAGTCTGAAATTGATTAATTTGACATAGGTAATAATATAGACAGAACAGGCATCAAGGCTCAATCAACAGGCATCAATAGGCATGAAGAAATTGCTCAGGGAATTCAAAACGAGTGGGATTCTTTCCTTCATTACAACAAACAATGTTTCTTACCATAGCTGCTAAACCTTAATGTTTTATTTAAGTAACAGTCTACAGCAAAGTTCTCGCACGGGTGACATCACTCCAAAGTGTTGCAAGTGAAGTTCCTACAAACTGAAAAATAGGTCAAGACCTAGACTACTCGAAAATTTTTAATTACTAAATTTTTTTACAAAATTTAAATAATAATTTAAGGATCTGTTAAAAAAGCCAAAACACACACACACCAAAAAACCCCTATAAACTATAGAAATACTTATTGCTTTTGCCTTTATTTTGTTGGAGACTGTTCATAAAAGATAAATTTAAATATGTAAAGAGTTTACTTAATTCAAAATTCCTCAGTACAGACTGCATGTGAAAAATAAATATACTATAAATAGCAATAGAAATAGAAATAGAAATTTATAAAATATATCTCCACTATAAAATTTAAGAATTGTTTAATAAAGCAGCTGTTAAATGTTTTGCATTCTTTTCTTACAACTATGCCTACTACAGCTGCATCTGCTTTGGTGTTGTGGCACATTTTACTACTTGATAAAGTAGGTGTCACTGTACTAATAAACAAAGCAATTCTTTTTTTTCCACACATTCATTACGCATGAGATTTAAATAATGCCTATCTTTGTTTGTTGTTTTTTTTTTCTGTAGGTCATCATTAGCCCCATTCCATTTCTTTAATTTGGTGTAATTCCCATGGGGTTACTACAAGGAATATGCATAAAACCTAGTGACTCTTTCTCATACCATAATCTTCTCAAGGAACTTCAAACACACTCACTCAGAGTTTTACATAGAAGTCAACAATATTCTTCTATATCGCATGGTGCCTTTCCTTTCAGGAACTTAATAACTTTTGCTTTAAATGTTGACTGTGCATAAGTATAAGGTCTGTTTTTAAAGCAATTTCTTCATTTATTCACATTGACCATCCACTTTCTAATGGGTGATTGCACAGAATATTTAGGAATGTGTTTCATCTGGTACCTTTAGTTTCCATGAAAGCACTGTAGCAGATGAAAGAAAAAAGAAAGGTAGCAGTGGCATAATGCTACCTACAGCACATTGTGTATTATTAAGTGTCTGAGAGAGCACAGTTTGAGAACCACTGCTCTGTTCAACTATAAACACAGGTATTTATAGACTAGCAGATATATTTAGTGTCATAAACATCCCCCCTGGTTGGAAAAATTAAATTACATACACTGTTTAATATTAGGTGGCTGGTTTGTTTTCTTTTTCTTTTATTCTTTCTTAAATTACAAGGCTAATGAGGCATACAAAATGATTCTAAATGAATTTAAGAAAGGATGCAAGACTTGCTTTATGGGAAGGTTATTGATTTTCAACAGGAATCTAACTATGTCACATAATAATAAGAGCATTACATGTTTTGTATCAGGGCAAGAAGGCAAGCAACCTGCAGACTTGTATGATTCACAGATAGAGAAAATACATATATCTCCAAACGCTGTATCTAAAAATGTAAAGAGATACACTATAAGTAACTTCCAGCATTCCCAGCACGAAAATACCCTATCCTTGTCCATACACAAGCTCCTCTTGCAGTTCTATTTTAACTACACCGACTCTCGGCCAAGATCACCGCAAAAAGCCAACACTGGGTCTGAACAAAAATTATGAGGAAATCTGAATTCAGTGATATTAGGATCAGGACACAGAGAAAGAAGGTAAGATGAGGATGTTTGTGTTCTTTGGCAGACCCATTCCAAACTGTAAATGGGAAAGCACAACAGCTGAAATAAAGGGATTCCTGCAAACAGGAGCCACTAGCAAGCCACAGATTTTTCTTCATATCTGAAAAAAATCTTTTGACTAATCAAGGATTACAGGACATGCTGAATTCTTTACCTAGCTAAGAGCAATGGAGTATCTTTGATTTTCCAGGATTACAAGCTGCACTTGTGGCGAGCAGATGTATCCTCTGTGGAGAATGCACCACACAATCCATTTTCCAGATTTCTAAACCATGTTCCCTAAAGCGTCTGCTTCCAGTTGTACTGGTCTGAGGTAGACTAGAGCTCTTAACCTGAAAAATATAAAACTATTACTTTGGCCTCCTTAAATTACCAGAAAAGGCAGAAAAAGAAGCTATTTTCATAGGAACTTCCAAGAGCATGCTGCCTTTCTATGTTTGATAAGCAGTTAAGTTCTAAACAGCAGCTTCCCTCCAACTATTTAACTATGTTACTTTGTCCAGCCAATAAAATACTTATGTGCCAAGAGGGGTTTTCCTTCATAACCTTCACTATACAGCTGAGGTTTAACAAGCACTTTGTTTGCTTGGACTGCTCACAATGCTACTTTTCATCCTCTTAGAGAAAGCAAGAGCTCTGACCTACAAATTGAAAGCTACACAATGCATAAGACCACTGACCGTAAAGGGTTAAAAAAATTGCTGCAGTCTCACAGATATTTTCTTCAGGCCATTCAAAGCTGTGCTCATTTTCTGCCTGCCAAGTTTTTTGCAATTCGTACATGTATCTTAATTTCAGGATAGTCCTTTATGCTCTATGGTATCACAGCATCTTGCGAATTATCATTAAGAACGTCTTTCATTTTCCGCCCTCTTTCAGCTTCAAATTCATCTTGGGAAATAAATTACTTGACCTACTAGATTAAAATAAGATAAAAACTCCACTATTAAATTCTGCACTAACAAAACTCATGGCAAAATTTCTGTTAACATTTGAATACCTTTCTCATCCAGAGCATGCAAACTGCTTAACATTTCCTTGCCCTTGAAATATAAGCCCATGAATTGAAAGTTTCCAAGTTTTACTCCACTATTTAAAAGATCTTTATAGACTTGATACTGGAAAGCTTACGTTACTGGAGTTCCTTGCTCTTCTATTTACCTCTAATCAACATCTTAAACATGTGAAATGAGTTGCCCTCCATAAATTTTTGAGCAGGCAAATGCCCATTCCATTATGTATCTACCAGTCAGCCTACTCTTTAGCAGAAAATAAATTACGGATTTTGTTGACTGACTCTTCTTTTCAGCGGGGCCAGCACAGGCGGGCACACGCGCAGACCTCAGCTGTGCAAGTTCAACATCCACTTGATCAATGCGCAGCTGCCTGCATTTGGCCATTTAAGCAACCATCTCAACTGGGGCCAAGCATATGTATTAATGCTGGCACCTTTGTTATGGGGACGATCACATTTAGGACAGGTGAGAGCTTAAGTGGAGAAGCAAGCGGTGCTAATGCCTTACACTGCCTTGGTTGTTTCGGCCAAGCCGGAAAATGGAAGTAAAATGCATCAGCCTGCACTAGGGAACTTGTACACTTTCTTCTCAGCTCTTACATATGTGGAAACAAAGGCATCTGAGTGAAACCTGAAAAATCTGGCTAAGATGGACCTTAAATTAACCCAAAAGCTCAAACCAGACTCATGTTCCCTGAAGTACAGAATGCACCTACATTTTTAAATGTAGTATAGATTGTAAAGTCCGGGGCACCGGGGCTTTGGTTCACACTACTTAGGTTTTACTCTGAATATTAAATAACAATAGTTAAGGAGATACAGATCCTGTAAAGTAGTTTTTATTTGAGGTAAGTTCTCTTCATTTTTATTCACTTTAAACTAAAAAAGCCGTAATGAACAAAGAAACAAAATCCATTCACAGCGCTAGAGTATTACACCTGCAACTAGCTTAATGAATTTTGCATTTTTTAACTTAAACTTCTTCCGCTAGTCCTGAGGCTACTTTTTCTCTTTTGGGGAAATTAAGAGGAAACTTCCTTTTATTTCATTTTTATTTTTATTTTTGAAGATAGTATTTTGTCTTTGATATAACTATCTACTTTTCCATGCAAGCTTGAGTGTCAGAACCAAACTCTTAAAGAGATTAGTTTGTATCCCTGTAACTTATCTAGAAGAGTCTAAAATTATGCATAACAAGATAAATCTCATATTAAAATTGAGTTTCTTTTTTGCATACCTTTCTGCATTTTTTTCCCTCTTACTATCATAGCCAAAGTTATTCATATTCCTATGTACAAATCTAAAGTTCTACCTTAAACTTATGCCTCGCTAAGTTCTGGCACTTCAAAACTGAAGTAAATTAAAAAGCATTGTCCCTAAGACTCCCTAAAACCCTAGGCAAAATCTCATGTTCAATATTAATATAGTTACTAAAGCTCAGATAGTCAGATAAAAAGACAAAATAAAAAGAAAGTTAAAAGCAGTAATACAGGGTAAGACACTCTAAAACATGAACAGACACAAGAGGGTTGGAAGACATTACAGCCTCTTTAAAAATGTAAATCTTTTGGAAATGCTTTGGATTTGGACATGAAAGTCAGAAATATCACTGTTCTTCCAAAAGGCAAGAAATATTATGTAAGGATAGTACATGCCTATTATGTAGATAGTGTCTAGCACCTAAATCAGAACTAGCAGTAAAAGCTCTGCATTGCTTTCTCCTCTGTAAGTAAAAACTTACTTCCATTTTTGTGAGGACAAAAGCAGATACATGAATCAAAGGCTAACTGCCCAAAAACCATATAAAACTCTCCATGCAGCCAATGTATGGGATCTCTATTCCACCTAATAGGGCCACTGCATGCCTAACAAATAGTCCAGCAGAAAAGATTGTTTTCAATTTGTTTAGCATTTGGAAGTAGGCAGTAGTAAGCAGTGGAAGTATTCAGCAATTTGGTGTACAAAATCCTATTCATTTCCGAAATCATAATTTTATCCTTGTAACTACAACAGCAGGTACAAGCTAACACCGAGACCGAGAAAGGACAGGGATTGTGTATTAAGGGGCAATCACAGCATGGTCACCATCTCTTTTCTGTCTAGTGTCTCTGAGTATTGTCTAGACCTTTACAGAGGCAATTTTATCAGCTAACGTAAGGTCAGTCTGTCATTTCTTTGCAAAGAAATAAATATTATTATCCTGAAAGGCATAAGACACTTTGGGGTATGATTCTGAAACACTAAGAATCATCTTTCTTGTCAGAGTCATCAATTTATAAAGAAAGAAAGAAACAAGCAAACAAACTGTAGCTGCAGGAAGTGCAAAAAGTTCTTAAGATATATGATCAACTGGGTTGTTGTAGTCAGAAATCTTCAAGCATCCTGGACCAGCTCTGAGAGTAGTCCCACTCAGTGCCCAGCATTGATACATGTCAGCAGTTAGTGAAAATACTTTTATTTAACAAGAAAAAGGGAAATTCAATCACCATAACTCTCTGTCAGTGAGGCCTATTTTGGTTAGCAAGTAATTGGTGACATTGCTACTGTCTCCAAGTCCAACCCAGGCTGGTGTAGCCTAGCAACCTCAGACAAAAATTACTCTCAAAAAGAGGATTCTCATTGCAACATCCCCACAGATGCACCATCAATTGCAAACTGAGTCATATTTGTCATTTCATGGAGTCTCTGTCCCCCTCTCCCACTTGAGCCAAATTCCTTTATTTAGGCAAGAATAGATACACATCAAGAAATCCTTTTCCATCAGAGAGGTAAATATAAATAAAAAGCCCAGAAGTCTACAGACAAACTACAGGTTAGAAATAGAGAGTGGAAACAGTGCTGTGTGTATAGCTCTATTGCAGTTGTATTCCCAGATAAACAGGAGGCAAGGAAAATTCTCACAGCACCTTGTATACTGCTGACTGTAATGTATGTCCTTGTTGCCTGGCTACCTCCAGTGAATTACCGAGCAAGGGTGCGAGTTTTTTTCCTTGATCAGTATTAAATAAAAAAAATCCCAACCTCCTGCTCTGTAAGAGGCAGAAGATGCACATGGAAGATTCCCTTGCCTGTGCCAGCAGAGTGCCAGAAAGAGACAAATCGAGCCTAGAGAATTTTAAATCTTGTGGGTTGCCATGCCACGTTATGAACTAGATCTCATACAATTCATCACTCAAGTTGCAGAAAAATAGTTCAAGAACTCAAAATAATGAATTCTGTCATTTCCAATAGAAGTGTGAAGGGAGAATTATGAATGAACCTTTTAAAAACACGTATGTGGAGGGAGATTGCCCTTCTACAAAATGAAAGCAGCAGGCTTCTATTTAAATGGCCCAATCCTGAAAGCAAGACCTTTCATTTTCAATTAACTTAAATTGACAATTGAGAAAGGTTTGAAAATGTTGTTGGAGCCTTTCCATTTGATAGATCTCAGTTCTGACATTACACACACCATTCTGACCTGATTTTTAGGGTGTGCTGTTTTAAAATTGAGAATTTGAAATGAAAAATATTTGATTCAATCAAAGCTGTTGCAAGACAATCAAACATCTTAATCTGTTAGAAATGCACTTTCCATATTTTCTCATCATATGTTTATAATGCATCATTCATTAAGATACATTAAAACATAAGAGCCATGCCTTCTCTCAACCCTACATTCTTTCATGTTGCAGCAACACTTTCACTGAGAAATTTTATTACAGAATATACTACCATGTACAACAAGTAACTATTTGCCAGACAAATAAAACCTCTCTTCATATTCTAAAGCAGTCTATGTTACAAATCTACCTTACCAGAGTAATGCAGTTACCCGATATGACATACCTCCTGTCCCCCTGGCACAACACAGGCAAATCAAACTGATTTTCAGGCTTAATATTAATTCTCAAACACAGAAATGGAATACTTCTGAAGAGCTAAATAACTTCATCGAATGAAAAAAAAAAATCAGAGACTATTTCAAAGCTCACAAGCAAGAGATGGGTCTTCAAAAACAATGAGAAGTGAGGCAGAGAGATCCACACAGTGAAATAATCCATTTATCAATTAATACATGGAGTACATTGCCTCTGCAATTTGGCAGATGTAAAAGCACCACCTGCTCAGATCAAAACACCCCTATACCAATGATGCAGTCTTAAATCAGTCATGAATTATTTTTATAATAGACTAAATTCCCAAATGAACCAAAAACAAGCAAAAAGTTTATGGTTTTTTCCATCACATGGGTGACCATATTACTAGTTTTCAATATTTTTCAGGATTTTTAATTAATGACCTGCCAACAATTAAATTGTTTAAAGTAGTTTTTTTTTCTCATAGGCAGTGGTAACTGATGTACATGATGCAGACCTGCAGATAGCACTGATGACATACGAGACCCCATTTCTCCACCACAGGGTTAACAGATGGGCAGCCTCTTACAGTATTGAGTCCCTATGCCCATGACACAAAGTCTGCCACAAAGTTTGAAAGCAAAGCCATGTCGAGCATAAGGACTGAGTCCTGTTCCTGCACTACTGTAGGTTTTGGGAAACTCAGCAAAATCAAGCAGGACTTGATTCAGAGATTCAAACCTAGCCAAGCAATACTGGGCTGTATCTTGAGGGAAGGGAGCAGAAAAGACATGTTTATACAAGGACACTTCTGTCAGGGAATTGTCTTAGTGATAATTTAATTCTGTGCACAAATTAGAAGTAAACACCACTTGGCCATCCAAGGAACTGCCTATTATAGCTGGGCCACAAGAAACCCATTTTCCTCATTGGACCTCCATGGTAGGAGGCAAGATAGAGGGCAGTGGTAGCTCCATGCCACCTGAAGCTTTTTCCAATAGCCATCTTGGAACTGCAGACTGGACCTCTGCAGTGCTCTGGTTTTAAACTACATCTACTAAGTACTAAAATTTTTGGAAGAGATATTCCTCTTGTTATATGAGGTAAGTTGCAGACAAAGTTTTGCTTTGTATTCCAGGAAATGAGTCTAAATGTGTGAGTTGCAAAAATCAAAGGTAACACCATAAACAAGGTAACAGCATCCTGTCCTACACTTGTTTGACTGGGGTTTTTTTAATACATGTATGAAGTGAGACTTAGGCAGCCTAGTGTCTTTCAGTAGGAGAAGGGGCTACAGGACACAGAGTACTGGACAATGAAAACAGCACTTTCACATTCTTTTCTTCTCTGAATACTTCAGAGGCTGAAGGATAATGAGAAGTGTGAACTGAACCACCACTAAGCATTTTGTCCCTCTTCCCCTTATCATATGACTGTAAAAAAGGAGGAAAACAATGAAATCACAAAAATAGTGTTCATCATATTTCAAAACCACCTGCATATATATATAAATGTTTAATATGCCTCTTATGTGAGATGTAAAAATGTCTTAAGGAATATGGGAAATGACATAGCACTTTATAGTTTTCTTCAGCACACAAGAGAGTTGGGCTTTGAAAGCTGTGCAGCATAGTAAGTTATTCACTAGCTCAGTTTTAATGAACTCAGCATCAATTAACAGAGCTGCTATGTTAAATTATTCCACTTTCTTTGTAATATGGGTAAGAAATCACAGTAAATCAAAGCATGTGCAGCACTTTACAAGGCCTACACAGAGGAAGGTCCAATTTAACAAGCCATAGTTTACTATGGAATAGGATTCACTGTTAAAAATGTGGTAAGTCGCTTTATAATACTGATACCATTGTAATCTACTGTCTACTTTCCAAAATGCTTGACTATATCTCCTGTTTCAGGGTACAGGAACAGATGTTCGACTCACAGGTGTGACATCTGAAAGTTGGCTTTCATCAAAGGTACCCTGTAAACAGTGCACCTGCAGCACTGTAAAAGCTGGATCCGCCTGCAAAACTCACCCTTGGATTGCTTTCCTTGTTTCATGTTTGAATTTCTCTCTTTGAATTATTTTCCCTCTAAGTATTTTGAGATTCTCTAACAAGGCATCCAGCACTGGCCAAGCGCTACTACTAGCACATCTCTACAATAACAATTTATCTGCTACACCGGTGACCATGAGGGCAGGGGCGGAGAAATCAATAAGGGAGGCAAAACCAAAACAGCCTTTAGAGAATGTTCCTAAATCCGTTGCAAAGCCGTGACTTCGGTCGCTGAGAAGCCACAAATGCCAGCACAGCGCCAGGCAGCCGTGCGGCCGGACGCGGCGCAGAGGCAGCGCGGCCGGGGCACGGACACGCACACAGGGACACGCACTCCCGGACACGCACTCCCGGGGACACGCACACACACCCCGCCCCGGGGCCCGGGGCTGCGCCCAGTGCTGCGCCTTTCCCCGCAACGCCCCGGGAGCCGATAACAGGGACACGTGACCAGGCGAATTAGAAAAAAAATAAAAATAATAATAAAAGAATAACCTAAAATTCCCCCGAGCCGGCTGCTGTCCGTTTGGCCACCAGCTGTGCCGCCGGGCACGTCCGCCCCTCCGGCGCGGCGGGCGGCGCGGGGCTGTGTCACTGGGCGGCCGCCGGTCCCCGGGAACTTACCGGCGGGGCCGCCCCGTCCCTCGGCCTCCGACGGCGCGGTCGCAGCTCAGGCCGGCGGCATCCCCCAGGCCTCCTGCCTCCCCCGCACCCCCCGGCTCCCCGCGGACGTCCCGGCGCTGGGCTGCGCGACTTGTTTGGTGCGGTGACACCGTCCTCACCATATGCCGAAGCGGGAAAGGAGGAGAAGGAGGAGGAGATAAGAGTATGTGTGAGGGTGAATTAACTTTGCTCAATGGCGACAGGGCAGCAGCCTCAGCCCCAGCATCAGATCGATTTACTAAACAAACTGAAACGTGGGTGGGGACGTTAAACAGTAACCAGCGGCCTCAATGAAAACTGAAAGCTGCTGCTGCTGCTGCCGCCGCCGCCAGCCACTGGCCCGGGCAGCCCGCGCCCCGCCGGCGGGCGGGCCCGCCGCTCCCCTCACGGCCCGGGAGCGGCCGGCGGGAGCCGCGGCGCTGCGACGGGCCTTGGGCCCCAGCCCCGGTGCCCTCGGCCGGCTCCGCGGCAGCGCCCCCGGCCGCCAGGACGGGAAGCGGCCGGTGCCCCGCTCCCTCGGCTGTACCCCGCCGGTTGCCCTTGCCTCTGTGACAAGGGCGGGGAAATCCCCGAGCCGCCCTGCTCTGCCCCGGTAGGCGAGTCCAGCGCTCCGCAGGGCCCGAGCGGACGGCGACCCGCGTCCGCGGGGCCGTCCCCGCAGCACTCGCCCGCGGCCCTCAGCTCCCTGCGGTGCTGGGTAGCCACACATTTGCGGGAGCCCCGACCTCAAGTGTTCCCATCCCGGTGTCACTCTCTTGTTTCCACTGAAACTGTCACGGGAGGAAGGAAGCCCCCTCTTTTTAGTTCGGTGCTTGGCTGTGTAAAGAAATGGGATCAAACACGGAGATCCACTGCAAACTCTGGATTCCCTGCTCTAGAGACAATTCGCCGGCCTCTTAAAGCTGGGAAGGCGGTGACACGAGGAAGTGTTTATAAAATAATAATTGCCGTTGTTTTCAGACATTAAACATTCACAGACTCGAAACAATAATTAACGCCTTGTTTATGATACTACCCGCTAACACCCATAGAAGCATCAGGAAGATGGGAAATAATTCAAGGCAGGATGGTGTCTTGTCACTCCAAATATCATCCGGGGGGGCCTCCTCGGCCGCGTGAAGGGTGGATATTTGGCACAAGTTCCCATGTAAGACTGACAAAAGTCCCCATAAGAAGGGACTGCCTCTCCGTGGGTGCGTGAACCCGCCTGACATCCGTACACGCACACCCGCGTCAGTGATTTAACGACGCTCTCGCTGGAGAGGGACTGCACTGGCTCTACACAGGAAGGAGGTTGGAAAGAAAATATGAAAAATGTTCTCTTCCTCCAGTCTCTGAAAGCGGCCGGTGATTGATTGGTTTCCCCAGCGAGGAGATCAGCGGGTTTCCTCTACTTTCTTACCGGCGGTACTTTGCCATGCTGTTGGATCTCGTTAAGATGGCCAATTCCTCATTTCCAGAATTTGCCCGTGAAAACTCTGGATCCCGTTTCTAGGGGCTTTCGATTGTCCCTTGAAAGGAACAAAGAGAATTTTGCTTGACAATTCCCCCGCATTACAAAACATTAATAATCACTGGAAATAACTGTCCAGGTAGCCACAAGGAAGGTGTAAATACATCCAAAGCCCTCCGGTGTTATTTCAAAGGCGGTTTTTAAAAGGCCAATAAAAGTGGCCGAGGAGGACTTGTTTCTGAGGAGTTCTTGCCCATCTCCTGCCGCAGATAAAATACTGCAGGCAAGGGCTGCACTGACAATGAAATAAACGTTACTGCTGCTGGCTCCAGCGCTCCTCGGAGCAATCCGCAGGCACAAATAGCCGGCTTAAAAAGTGACTGTCACTTACGTGAGGGTTGTTTCTTACCTCTCTTCAGAGAATCTCGGGCATATGCCGTGGGCTAATAACCAGTTTTCTTAGATGAATAAAGAGGATGTGTCGGAGTTTTTTTGCTGTCTTAATTAGAATAAAGTTAACACGCTGAAGCCATGTGGTTATCTGAGGCAACTCTATTCCTACACTTGCATCCAGATGCGGGGAGATTTGATTGGGGGGGAGGGTGGTGGACAAGGGGATCAGGACGTTTTGATTCCAGTCCCTTCGGCGTGTACAAACGTTATTATTATTCTTTTTGCGGGAAAGGTACTGCTTTGTTCCAAAAGCAAATAGCTTGCAGAAGAGTAAATGGAATTTCTTTCCTGTGAGGGGAATATTCGCTCGTATTTCTCATCACATAAGGCCGCATTTGATTTAACCTTAATGTAACTAGTGCTTTTCATTTCGACTTCAGCGTTTCTTTAAATGGTTTTTATGAAGTGGTTGCCTCTTATAGTTACCAACGTTTTTGAGGAAGAGTGCGGGGCAGCACAGAGTCCCTTGATGGTCACCTCGCCGCCAGTGCTACCTCTGAAGCAGCATTTTCACGTGTCATGTCCACGATGAAATCATGAGACCGCCCTAAGAGCCGCAGTAGCTGTAAACTGCCCCAGTGCCCGTGGCCGGCAGCCCTTCCCGCTTCCCTCAAGGGTAGGGGCTTCCGCCACTTCCAGTCCTCCCGCCCTCTATTGAGGATGGAGCACCAAGATACTAGGGCAGCGGCCAGATCCTTCTGTCCCAGATCTCCGAAAGCACCAGCTGGGCCATCGAAGGCAGGAGATACCCCTTTTGCTCTCCACATCTCTCCCTAACTACACCCCAGGGAGCAGGGCTGGGAGACGGTGCCGAGGGGAGAAAACCCACGAACCCTTTCACAGCAGAGATAACGAATATTTCCAGGCGTTGACCTCAAGGGAAAAGTCCCAGACAGTATGGTCTCTGTGCCATTTTGAAGAAGCCCCTCTAATCACTTGGCTGCCTCTGGCTGTGTCCGCAGACACCTGCTGGGCGGCTGCCCGCCGGGCTGCGGCCGCCGGCATAGCCCCCTCGTTCCAACGGGGCCAGCGACCCCCACCTCGGGCGGGCAGCCCGGCATGCTCCCGCAGGGCAACATCTGCGAGGGTCTGCCCTTCCCGACCTGCTCCCAGCAGCATTTGTCAACCCCTCGCCAGGCAGTTTATTTGGGGAGAAAACAAGGGGAGCTGGCGGAGCAGCCTCTGCGGGCGGCAGGGCAGGGGCTGGGGTCGGAAACGGGCGGCCGCCCATCGCGGCAACCCGCCCGGTCTCCTCTCTCTTTATTTCGGTATCATTAACCTGCGGGTGAAACAACTGTTTGTGTGCCCTCTCTCCCTCCCCTGGGCTGCTTTTTTCCCTGTTACTGATCCATCCTTCGTAAATCATTTATGGGGAACTAGGCACTTCTCTCCTCGCAGGAGCTTCCCTTGAAAAACTTTCCCATCTTAAGGCAAGCGCCTTTCCTTTGTTATCACGAATAATTGATAAAGGACCCCAACGTGCCTTCAAAAACCATCTAAACGGCTGCCGGGAACTATAGTCACTTGGGGTCACGGGGTGCTCCTGCCTTTAAAAGCGCAATACAGGAAACGATCAGGACCAAACCGGTTTAAAGAAACAGATAGTTTTATGTGGTTACCTGAAACCATAAATGGGAAACGCGGTCTAATTTTACAGGTTCTGGTATCGAGCGTTCAAGCTGACTTCTGCAGAGCCCTTTCCCCCTCCCTGTGATCAGAGAGCACCTGGCATTCTGGTACTAACTAAGGTTTCTGCGTTTTGTTGCCTCGAAAAACAGAGTGAAAGTGCATTGTTCAAAAGAAAAAGAAAAGCCGTAAACCTCTTAAAACTCTGAATCGTCAGATTACGCCGGCACCACGCGGCTGTGAACCGATTTCAAGGGCTGCATTAGAGACTGGTTTCTTTAGAGGTTCCCTAGCTAAAGTATTAATTGCCAGGATTTCATGAAAGATTTGCAGATTTTACAATCATTTATGATCCCTGCCATAAAAACTCGGAGATATGGGCAGACTGGTTCAAGGTGTGATGCAAAGATGTATTAGGTGCCCTTGGCAACTATCTGTGGGTGCTGTTTGTGTTCTCCGAACACGCCCTTCGCTGCAATGAACATTTCTGCAAACCGCAGGTTGGGTTGTTCATTTCCAGAGCTCTGGAGGTTCACACAAAAGAGCTATAGATTTCAGGCAGGGGAACCGAATGCTTGGAAACTCATTCTAGTCCCCTGAAGAGTTCAAATGCAAGTGAGATAATTACCCTTGACGAAAAGTAAACTTCGAGGGAAAATATATGCCTTTCCCCCTCGTAAATTAAAAGCCCGCCAGAGAGTAGGTCTGAGTGTTCAGCGCCGCAGTGCTCTCCTGACCCCCATCCAGGCGGAGATCACATTATTGTCCGCCACAGCAGAAGGCGGAGAGGAACCCCTCGAATCCCAAGAAAGACACCTCAAAGGGTATCGCTGGTCCTCCGACGATATCCTATTTAGGAGCCTCACAAGCGAGCACCCCAGGCATTTTAAAGATTATCCCCCTAAATATCTTTGAAGATTATGCTAATGACTGCAGATTACACGAGTTTACTGCCAGAGCGGCCGAACAAAACCCGCCTCGTGGCGGCTGCCCGCGGTCATTTCCTGCCTCTCTTTTAAGATGATTTGCGCCTCCCTCCTTCGGCCGTTCCCCTCATTAACAGCGGAGGGAGGGGGAGGCGCGGGGGTCTCCCGCTGCCGCGCTCTGTGTAACGGGGCGGGGGGGCTGCGGCGGCGGCGGGGTGCGCCGGGCAGGGCCGGGCAGGGCCGGGCAGGGCCGGGCCGGGCCGGGCAGCGCCGCAGGTACGCGGGCGCCGTGCGAGACCCAGCCGTGCCACCTAGCGGCGCCGGGCCGCGCTGCCCGCCGCCCTCCGCTGCCGCCCGGCTCCTGCCGCCCGCCGCCGCCCGCCCCATACCGCCCCCGCCGCCGGGCACAGGGAGGCCGCGGCGCAGCACGACCGCACGGTGCCCGCAGCGAAACAAGGGAGGAGCTCCTAGCCGGTAGCGTTTCAGTCAGATAGTGGGCAAAATCCTGCCAGCGTGTGCCAAGTGTCACACGGGAGGCGTCGCACACACCGCTGGGGGAAGAGGAAACGATGGGCAGCCGAAAGGTTTGACGCTGCCTGAATGCTTCGTTCACCGCCGGCCCTACCCCACTCCCCATCTTGACTCTTTCACTCCACAGATAGATAGATGGCTAAATCAGAGTATAAGAGCCAGGATCTCCTTCCCGTTTGTTCCACCTGACTCATGGCAGTGGTTCTAGCAATTCCTTCCCCGGAAAGAGCACGTCCTCTGGTTCTGCAAATAAAGGGTGTGCAGCACATCATCGTCTAGGACGTTGTCATTAAAACAACTATAGTGAATGTGTGAGAGCATGAATCATGTTCACCGTGTTTGTTTTTCTGATTAAAATCCGTCCAGGCTAAAGTAGGAGTAAGGGCTTGGAAGCACAAATGCTCCACTGATGTAATGAGAACACATATAATGAAAATTATTCCCCATCTGAAGACAGTAGCTGCATATTTGGAAATACAGTTTTGATCCTGTTGCTAACTCCAGGACATGTTCATGGTATGCCCTATGCAAATTATGATTAGTTTCCTTTCCTCCCAAAATGCAGCTGAGAAATGCATGCATGAACAAAAGATGGAAGGAAAAAAATTTTGTTGCTACTGTAAGTACTTCAATATGTCATATGCAAAAGCACTGGTCATTGCAGATCAGTTGTCTAAAGATTTGTTTCTTGGTCTATGCACGTGAAGTGTGTTGCTGTGTGATTATTTGATGCCTATCATATGATTTAGGATATACCTCATGCTTATCTACAAAAACAATCAGATGGATTTATATGCATGGCAATTTTAGCATGGTCTGCAATTCTACAATCCGCTAGCCTACATGCTCTGTTCAATATAGGCTACTCTGAAACGATCCTAACTCAAGTGGAGACTTCTCCGTGTTTGAGTATACAGTAGTTGCGTTAGACTGCCTCCCTGATGATACAGGGAAATACCTTGGAAACTGTAGGATAGGTAAGCAGAGAACATTGATGTTGAAAGAGATTTAAATAGTACTGATACGAGAACACAGCAAAAATGAAACTGGCTGGAACAGAGATTAACAGGATGAGCATGCATCTGATACATAATTTGTACACAAAATAGTTCCAACTCATTGATTCAGTTAGAGGAGATTGAATTCAAAATGTAGGCATGGAAAAAGAAAATTATCTTTTACTGATAAGTGAGTATAATTCACACTGTGTATACTGCTAAACAGTGTGTACACATTGATATTGACAGTGTAGACATGGTGTATGAAAATCATCTTCTGCTGAGAGTTGGGAATATTGCAATCTCCATGATATCAACAGGTGAAAACTTCTGTTTTCAGTCAGGCTCCATGAGTAAAAAGTGCCCTAGAAGCCTAATGAACCTTTTAAGAAATTCCATGTATGTGTTAATAATGATGGTCAAAATTAAGTGGTCTGTCTGGGGTATTTTTATGCTCCCAATGATGCAGAGAAGACAAGACAATTCAACTTCACCTAAATTTTAAAGTTTGTCAGATTGTTTTATAGCATTCCAGAGTGCATTGTTCTTGGCACTGAACTTAAAAAATTGCAGAATAAGTTTGGAATCCATTTGGGTGTTAAATTTTTTTAAAAAATATATTTAACTTATTTCCTTTGCAAATCATCACCTTTTAAGTAGAGGCATAGACTCATGGCAATACTCATGGTTTTATTTACTTTTCTTAGTCTTCCCTCACATTCTCCTCAATCCATGCAAACCGCAGTGATTCATCTTCAGCTGAAAAGCGCTGCTTTAGGAAAATACAGCCAATTCCTTCCTGATGGTTTCAGTTGAACTGGTTGCACTTTAACTAATTCAGCACTGTTGGCTCAGGAACACATGGTCAGGTCTTTAGTGCAAAAGGCCCAAGTGTTGGCCATAGGAGCTGAGGCTGAAGGAACAGAGCCAGGTGAGTGCTGAAGAACTTGTCCAGTCCCACCTTTGCTCCAAAAGCTTCTTCTTAGGTTGCCCACCAGCTACCTTAAAGCTGCCAGTTCCTCACATCTGCTGCCAACTCTGTCAAAATTACATCAGCTCGTTTCCTGTTAGATAATTCTAACAGTACTGGGCATGGATGCAGTTATGATAGGAGATCTGAGCGGGGGGTATAATGTTCAAAACACAGACCAAAGGAGGGCTGGCAGCTTGCAGCAGAAGGCAAGTGGCTGTATTCTGGGTGAACTACAGTTTTGCAGATGTTGGCGGTATAAGATCTAGATGATCTTTAAGGTTCATTGCAACCCAAACCATTGTATAACTTTAATCATCCCTGAGGGGGAGAACCTCTGTCTATCTTCAAGTTTTGAAGTTACCAAATCCAGAAGGGGCAGGCCCTTTTATATGTACCTCAGCCTTTTATGTGCTCATAGAACTACTGAAGCTATGAAGAGCCCAGGGAGAGCTGTGATTTATGTATATTCCGCATACTCTTTACAGAGCTCAGCAACATCCAGAACACATGATCAAACTCTACTGTGTTCATATTTATGTTAATAACACGAGCCTATTTTTATTTCTAAGGTAATAAAAATGAAGAAGAATGGCATTTTAGTAAGTTAGTTTTAAGACTGCTATTTAGCATAGCTAGAGATTAAAACTCCACATTTTCATTTTCAGAGACAATCACGTAAAATAGTATAGCCTCCCTTAAGTCTAACCTAGAATCTCATTGCAGTATGAGCATTCTTATATTCTAAGATGGTGAACTTAAATTTGTAATTTATTTAATATTTTGCATAAAACTAAAAGCTTAATAAAGAAAGTATAAAATGAAACATAAGTTGCAAAGAGACAATATATTTATTTACTAAATAATTTGTAAAATTTAGTCACTAACCCCAGGAAATATACTGGGGCCACCATAAAAATAACTGCACTTCATAAATTATATCACACTATATAAAATAATACTCTTAATTTTCAGTGTATTTTCTCATACTGATTTGTACACACAGGCATTTTCTTTCAAGCAATGTACTGATTTGTACACACAGGCATTTTCTTTCAAGCAATGGGAAATATTGATGCATGTTTTTTGCCAGCCTGACAGTAGGGTGTTTTACAGAAGTACTCAGATTGTTTTTTTCCTAGAAAGTGTGTGTGCAATTTGGTAGCATGCTAACATCAGTGAATTTGACAGTATCCATCTTTTCCTGGGAAAGGAAAACAAAAAGACCATTTAAGTCCAGATGACGTGTTGGTTAGAAAAAATTAAATGCTTCAAACTTGTTACAAAATAGCTGTTTTAAGAGTAATTGGCCTGCCTCTTTAATACAAAAGATGTAAACCAAAAGAAGTGCGCTGGGAATGAGTACTTTGAAAGGAAATTTTCTCCCCAGTGTGGAATACATTGGATCATCTGAGAAAGAAGTCCTTGTGAAACAGCTGCTTCTCTATAGTCTCCGCTACCATCATCACAGAACAGCTGATTTGTCTTTGAGGGATAGTCTATATACATATTTATACATTTGTTTAGATGTACTACTTCCTTTGCTTTCTCAGTACATTTATTGTGTGATATTTTGCCAAGTTTCTAGGCTCACTGTGTTCCCTTTACTTATTCATGTACCAAGTGTAATGGGATGTTCCTTATGTTGGGACAAATAGAAGTTCTGGAGAGAAGGCCAGACTCCCATAGGAGAGGGGCTTCAGACTCCCTAAAGATGAAAATGCATGCTCCACTGGTCTAGCACAAGGATTCAGAGCTACAAACCGTGCATGTAAGAAGACCTAAGATGTATTTTTTCAGGTGCTTGATACAAACCATATGCACTGGAACCAGGGCCTGTGTTGCATCTGAACTGTTGGTGTACACCAGATTCATCTTCTGTTATTGTCTTTGAGCCACAGGGCTGGAAATGTGTACCATGAAGTGGATTTCAGACTTTCTTCTCTGTTGGAAACATCTCTTCCCAATACCATTCATCATACAGTGTTGTATGAAACAGGGAAGGGGGTTCAGAAACATGAAACTTAAATGACCCCTATGACTGAAGAAAGTATCAAATGAAGCTTCTTGAGAAATCTTGTTTTCAAAAAGTCTCGTATCCTGACTTGTAAAGGGACAAAAGTGACCAAACTGAGTTACCAGACTGAATAGGCTGCCAAAAGAAGTTCTTTTAAGGGAAAACAGATATTTATGTGCTTTAAAGATACTGCCAGTGTTCAAACAGGTAAATTTACACCAATTCATTTCTATTCATGGTTCATCTTATTTTTGACAGAGTAAAAATGTGTAGCTGAAGTACACGTATGCAGCCCTGGTGTGGGCCTTAATTACAACAGTTGTGCTAATCACAGATGCTGAACACTTATATATGCACATATCAATTGGAAGAGTAAACTCTTTCAGTAGATGAATCCCCTTTCCCTGCTTTAATTCAAAATCCCTAATTATAGTTTTAATGCTTCATGGAAGGAAACAGAGAGAAAATATGTCTTTTCTTGATTTTATTCCTTTGCATGTAACAATTTTAACAATTTGAATTCCATCTCTCTACAGTAGTTTATGTGGCTTGTATTTTGTGAGAGTGTGTAAAATGTAAACTCTATTTTATTTCTCTGTAAATGTCAGGAGAGTATAAATCAATAATAGAGTGGTAACTGTGCAATTAACTCATGTCACCCCTGTACCTTCACATTAGCATCACTGAGAATGATCTTACCCTTTCAGTGACCTCAGTAAAAGCAATAACATCCTTGTCTGCTAAAGTTAATTTTTTAAGTGAACTTAAAGCCCCTGAAAGGTGATAGATTGACAATCCTGTAAAGTGAAGTTCCTTATTTGGTCATTGACTGTGGGTAGTATGTAATTCCACAAATTATCTAGTGATCCAGCCCTGTCCCAGAAGCATAAGAATGGAGTCTGGTACTTCTTCTTTCACCCATTTCATTGAGGCATCACAACTTAGATGTCAGTTGTCAGGATAGTTTCTGATGCAGTTGCTGTCAATTAGCAAGCAGAGTTGGAATTCCAATTCAATTTCATTTACTGTAATCAGTATTGACAGAATGTAGATAGATGGCCACCACAGACAAGCAAGTGTAGGTCCTGTATCCTATCCCCTAAGGTGCTTAATTTGCAAAACAGCACCTAGTAGCAGTTCAAAATGCATCAGGAAATCCTTGAAACAACTAAGAAAGTTAAATGCAATGTAATAACCTTCTTTCAAGCTGGTAGTAAGATTTTGAAAGCCAAAGTTTTGAAAGCTTTATGCAGTACTGGGGCAAATGAAGAAAATTCAGCAAACAGGCAAGTGCAAGATAATTTAATTATTTTCACAAGTGTATCTTCATGTATGGATTTTACATCATATGATAGTACTAATCAAGTCTGTGCGTATTTGCCAGAATTCTGTAATGGCAATCTGAGCCTTGCAACTACCAAGATTTTCTCTTGTCCCCTCTGCCATGGATCTCAGTCAAAGAGAGAAATGTGCCTCTCTCTCTCTTGTCTGCAAGGAAAATGCCCTGAAAGTATTCCAGGCCAGTCTGGATGGGGCTTTGAGCAACCTGATCAAGTAGAAGCTATCCATTATCTTTAAGGTCCTTTCCAACCCAAACCATTCTTTGAAAATATGCAAATACTTCCCTATTTCAGAGCAGCATAGGGTACAAACAAATATACAGGGAATATGGACTGTTCTGATGCACCACAAATAATTGAATCAGATATGAAGCTGAGGTAAGACCATACCGGGATACACCCTTTAGTGGTTGAAGCGTTTTTCTTTCCTTGAATGTAGGTGCAGTGAGACACCTGAAGAGCTATTAAAATGGCCCGTGTTTCTGATGGATCTCTTTGTAGATATACTTCTGTATTTCTATGTTCACATGGAGTTATTCTCATCAACATGCAAGGAGGAGAATAGGAGAACCAGAGCTGCTTCAGTAGTAGCTATCTGGTGTGTTGAAGGGATTCTTGTTTGGGTGAGAACTTGCCTTTTCTCTGTACTTGGGTTCATATATACACAACCTAGCACAATGGGGACAAAATCAAAGCAGATTTCTTCTCACTGTCCTTTCAGGGCACCATACCCTGTACCCCACTTTCAGTGTGGCCATGAAGAACACCAGGGGTTTGCCTTTGACATGTGCAGATAATTGTGGCAGCAGCAGCAAGGCACTTTGGGGTGTTTGTACAGATATCTCCATTGTATTGTCTTTAAATTTAGATGCGTGGATACACATTGCACTGGCTACTGGCCTGAGCTTGAATGCCAGTACACATAAGACATGGCCATATGGTCCCAGGACCAGAGCAGACTACACAAAACAAATTTCCCTTTCATTCTCCATTAGTTAGTGATGTAGTTGCAACCAGCAAAGAGCTCGTCTTCTGCTTTCTGCTCCAAGCAAAGAGTTTTGCCATGAACATTGTCCTCTAGTTTTATGGGGAAGGGGAGGGGGTTTGTCTCTCATTTCAATCTTTTTAAAAAAAAAGGGTGCAACCAATGCAGTATTTAGCAGGAGCAAGTTTAGGCCCTTGGACTGTGTCTATACTAAGAGATGTGGATAAGACAGGATTTAAGGGTCCTACTTCTTTTCCTGTGGTTTTATGAGAAGGAAACCTGAGAGGTTAAGCCGGAATGAGCTACAGTGCTATCTGTGCTTTCTACACCACCCTTTACTAGGCAATGAAGTGAGAAGAGATAGAGGATATATTAGATATACTGTACGTAGTCATAAGTCCTTGTAGTATTCCTATTATAATCAAGTCCTACTATTTTCTTTACAGTGAGCTGTTTGTTGCAGCTCTCTCAAGACTGAATCTGGTCCTTTGAAATGTGACAGGGGTCACAAATTTGGAGGAGAGGAAGATGGAATCTTTTTAAATATTGCAGGGACTTAGGCATATCTTTCATTAAATGTGTTTGAGGATGTGTTTGCAGCCCTTGAAATAGTTTTTAAAAGATTTCTCCTTTGTCTTAGTATAATATTTTCTTATTTGGGATAAGGGCAGTTACCTAGATTGGAAAATGCTGTAGTGCCAGGTTACACTGATGGTTTTCCTGTGGAATGCCTGCTTGGGCTGCCTTCAGGACATTTGCATATGGGGCATCTCTTCTTACATTTAAATCCAACCACTCCCCAGTATGCTATCTCATTAATTGTACACTGGAAAAAAGAGAAGAAGAACACTGTGACCTGTGTATGTGTAGTACTTAGTGAGAACCCAGGGAATTATTTAATGAATTAAATCACCTCAGATATTTCTTCTACATTCTTGAATAGCCCACCAGCTCCCATATGCCGGTAGAAATTGCTGTAGGGCTCAGGTGGTCCCTCATTAGCTATAATGTCTTAATTTCTTCCATCTTTCTGCTGGAAGTATCTTCAAATAAAGCTTGATGGCATAATTCTCAGTGGCCATAATTAACAAATAAGGCAGAGGTGGGACAAGAACCCACATGCAAGTGCAGAAGAGATCCATGTTGGTGGCAGACATCACAGTGTTTACCCAGTGGCAGCAAGGTAGTGAACTCAGCTGTCATTGGTGGTATTCCCTGCAGGGACAAAGGTAGTGTTAATTAAAATTCACTCGGCGCAAAAGGCCCGTTCCTAATGAACACGTACTGATGAGATGTTTAGCTATGTCTCTTTCATCTTCAGATGCATTAGAAATAGCTTTCATGAAAGATTTCTATTCCCAGGAAGGGTTGTCAATTTTCCTGAAGGATTTCAGTCAGTACCACTGTTTTCTATGTGGAATCACACAGTGACAGGCAGAGCTCACTGAAGTAGAAAGTGTATTCAAAGTATTGTTATTTTGCAAGAGAGATTCAGCCTGAGTTTCTTAGTGGTGTTGCAGTACTCTGGTGTCAGAAGAGCTTCTCCCTTCTTTTCAGCTGGTCACGGGAGGTGGAAGAGATGGCCTCCAGAGGTCTCTCCCAACTTAACATATTCCATGAGTCTGTGATAATTCCAGCATTTCTGTGAAGGACAACTAGTATGATAAATATGTATGAGCAGAAATGGGTTAATTTTATATGAAATGTAATGTTGCCAAAGTCAATAGTAAGATTCCTTTTGCCTTTGAGGGAAACAAAATGACTTTCGTTTGTGGTGGAATGTGATTTTTTTGCACTGAATCCATTATAGAATGTACAGGCAAACATTACCATACAATTGTAACAATTGTTTATCATAACTCCACCCTGACATGTAAGGACAGCCATAAGCATGGTTTGACTTACAGATCTTCTGTAAATACTTGCTCTGGTTCAGCACCAGGTCATATTGCAGCCGAAGAATCCTATTACATCTGCCTTTATCTTTTTTGCTATGGCCATGAAGCTGTCCTCAGAGCAAGACCAGACCCGAGTCTTGCAGCACATTCTCAGACCCCACATTCCAGGGTGTGCCTGTTGTGTTTTCACAGAAGAGATCTCCAAGGCTGCTCAGCATAACCCTCCTGCAGAGCAGCCTAGATATAGTCACAGGCTTCAGAGAGTCTGTGTATGTGAGAAGGCAAGAAATCTTCATTTGGCTTTTCCAATACCTAAAGGGGGCATACAAGAAAGATGGAGGACTTTTTAAAGGGCCGTGAAGTGATAGGACAAGGGGGAATGACTTTAAAATGAGGGAGGGTAGGTTTAGTTTAGATATTTGGAAGAAATTCTTTACTGTGGTGGGGGTGGTGAGGCTCTGGAAGAGGTTGCCTGGAGAACCTGGTCTAGCAGAAGGTGTCCCTGCCCATGGCAGTGGGGTTGGAACTACATGGTCTTAAAAGTCCCATCCAGCCCAAAGCATTCTATGATTCTATGAGTAGTAACAGGGCATATCAGCATATCAGCTGGTATTATTTACATAGCCAAATGGAGTTAGGCACTTGGCAGCTACCAAAATTCAGTGCATTCATGCAGCACCTGAGAGAGTCTGAAAATTCTAGCTGTGTGCCCCAATATTCCTGCTCCATCCTGCTGAGTGTGCTGTAAAAGTCTAGACACAAGGATATAACCTAAGCAGCGAAATGAGCTTGTTTACTACGGTTGTCAGTGTTTTAGACAGAATTCTAAGTTTCAGCTTTGCAGAAGTAGCGTGAGCCCTGACTGAAAACACTGTTGCTCTTAAAGGAGATACGCTAAGTCTCTGTCAAACAGGGCGTTTTGATCACCTGCCTTTCTCACAGTGAGCGCTAGATGGCCATCTGGCCTTTTTCTTCTTGCCACGTTAAACCTTAATTACAATAAAGCCCCTGTGGTGTTCTGTAAATAATAACTATAAATAATATCACCTTAGGAAATTATTCAGGAAAATTTAGCCCACATTAGACTGATTGCACCAGGGTCAGAAATACACAATTTTTTATTGTACCTGATAACTACACTCTGTGGTCTGTATGAGATGTAGTAAAACTAATTTTAAAAAATACCTTTTTATGAAGAAAAGTAAATTCTCTGATAAAAATCCCTAAGTGAAATTTCAAGGTACATTCTGGTGTTGTAACATAGCTTATTTCCATGAAGTAAGACTTCTGCATGGTATAGGTGAATGTTCACAAATCTCTTTAGGGACAATCCCTAAATTAAGAGGCATTTCATAGCTATCAGTCTATAAGATGATCTGAATACTGTGGAGAATTTGCATTCCCAAAGCATAGGAATCTTTGAGAAAAAAAATCACTAAAGAAAAGTGTTCAAAATCCTCACACATAACTCTAGGACAAGGTTTGCTTTATTATTTTGCAAGGCATATCTTCTTTTTTAACAACTGTAAATTCTTCAGATTTGTTTGTAAAACTTGAATAATTGCAAAGGATTTGATGGAAATAATTATTTTTCTCACATTTCTGTAGAACTAGTATAATATTCTTTCATTGAAACAGCAATATGGTTCCTAAATTCCTAGTAACAAACTAGAACATTAGTCCTTCTGTTTTCAACAGGGCCTTTGACTTCCACAGGTTGAATAAAGTTCTTACACATTATTTTCTTATCCCATGCTTTCACTATCTCTGATAGAAATAGTAGAAATTTTCCATCATCTGTTTTTGGTTCATTTTACAATAAGGGAGAACCTTTATGAAAATGGTAGAACCATTGCCCACTGAAATTCAATGCAGAAATGACTAAAAAAACCTTATATATAATTTGGAAACACCCAATAAGTTATAAAGTAACAGCTATCTCTAGAATGATGCATTGATATTCTCTTTCTCTCTTACAGTTCGGCATTCCAAAACACAACAATGCACTATTTATAGAAAACCTACTGTAGATTCTGGAACAACCTATTGAATTTCTTTGATATTCCCTATATCACTGCAGAAACCAGAATTGTTTAATAATAAGAATTATTAAGTTCTCTGAAATTGTGTTTAAAAATTATCCTTGCTTATGCAGGAGATGTGTACATGTTTTGTGACTTCTTTGACTGCAAATTAATTTAGATAGACTTTTATTGGCAAGGTAAGGTAAATTCCAGCATTACTATGTGGGATTAAATATTCATTTCTTATTTAGGATACTACTGGATACCTATATAACATACCATCAAGATGTGAGATCTTTATGTTCTGCCCAAAGATTTGAGATGCATATTCAAAACAGTTTTCTGGATTTTAGGAAGATGGCTTGTTCTTTGTTTATGTTAGCCTCGAGTGGTGGATCTTTATTGACCGTAAATTTCTGGCACTCTTATAGTGCAGCTGTTTCATGTTTAATATTTGGATGGCAGAATGCTCAATAGTATTGAAAGCCAAGGAATTGGATTTGAGTTTAATGCACTGCTTATTACTCTCAAAGAGCTATTTATTTCAGGGGGGATCAACTATGTATGAGAGCTCTTATATCAAACAGATGAGCAGTTCTTTGCTGTAGATAGGACAAATCCTTCTTTTAAAATCTTCAGGGCACATACAATGCTACCCCAGGTAGTTCCCATTACCTTTTAATGGGTAGGTCTGGACTCTTGTATTTGGGTTGTTCTCAAAATGTGTTTGGCATCTGTGAGTGGCTTTCAGTCAGATTCCAACACATATCGGCAGGCAACCCTAACCTGGTCCTTTTACCATGCTGACCCTACTTATAGCAGGAGACTGGCCTAGATGCCCTCCTGAAGTCCCTTCCATCCTGAATTATTCTCCGATTCAGGAATTTAATTTGTTTTCCTGCAAAACATTTTGAGGCTTTTTATGACTTCCTACCAGTTTTTACCTTTTTAAACTATGATTTTCTGCCTATTCTGGGAGAAAGCTGAAGTTACGGTTTCTAAATTATGAAGTCGGTCTCTAAGTCTACATTTATGCTGTGGAATAAAGCATAAACAGAGCTGGAGGATGGAGTTGAGCACTGGATTGTAGCTGCCCTGGCTGTTTAATTTTTATTAAACTCATTGACAGAGTTTAGCCTTTCCCAAGTAGCCTGTCAGATAAGAAATAAATGCCAGGATATTCTTTTGTAGGTGGCTATTGGGAAATAGGCCATTCCCAGAAGGTAGAATAGATGGATCCACGCTGTTGTTGGGGAGGAGAGAATTTTCCATAAAGATGTGAGCTAATCAGTGTTATTTCTCTTCAGGGCTGCTCTAATTTTTCTACTAGGATAAATATATTTTCGTGCTCTGAGGACCACAGTGAAATGTCTGCTGATCTCAGAGCAGGCATAAGGCTCAATAGCAAGTGCAATGTCATTTGCAGACATAAGCTTGCAGGAGACTGTAGTTAGATTATTGGTGAGTGAGAGGTAGTGGCTCTTGAGGAAATCCTCATTCAGAAATTTGATTAAGCATGCAGATTTTCTACTGTTGGGCACCGTAAGTGTTAAGAGTTGTATGGAAGTTAAGGATGCTTGATAACATAGAAATAAGCTTAACTGTCAGACATCCCTCCCTGCAAAACTTGACAATTGAATGTAACTAATGGAAATGTGCTTGAATTTCTTTCAGTAGCTGTATTCAGTAAAAGGGGACTATGCTAGAACTTTACCAGAGTTACTGTTACTAAATGATCTCTGATTGCTCTATTAGGGCAACTGTTTCTAAGGCTGGTTGCTTGAGAAGGAAGCTCTCTAACAAGCTGTGACAGGCTCTGTATGGTCAAATATATTGACTTCTAGAGGATAGAATTAACTGCTTGCTTGCTTCCAAGATCATAACTTTTCCAACTATATATTCCTGGATAGTTTGCCAGAGAGATGAGTATTGTAAATAAATTTTCCAGATCCTTTCTCTTTCAAAGTTCTTAAGGACCTTTGGAAAGGCACCAGCATGTCCAGAGGCCTTCTATAGGGTAATATCAGCAAGTCCTTGTTTTATCTTCTATACTGGAAAGGGAACTGAAAATATAAAGAATGGTTGACAGTTTGACATGTTTTAACAAGTTGTTTATAGACTTGACTTTGACAGGAATTATTTATTGGAACCTTCACGTTCCTGATAGTTATAGGATTTGGATTTACTTGCAGTAGTTTCTGAGTTTCTCGATTTGCAGAATCAATAGGTGGAAGGTTATGCTGACTTTGCAGTATTGGTGACCTTTGCAATGTCTTGCTACCATCTTTACTGCAAGTTCCTATTTGGCTCAGAGTCCTTTTCCTGGTGATCCAAGGGAAAGAAATGAAGCCTAACACAAGCCTTTAGAAGAAATAGGAGTCAAAATATGTTTTTGGTGATATTTCTGAGATGTTCTCAATCTGCATTTTCCACTAATCTAGTAATCAGATCGAAAATGCTGGATTTTGGTGCTAGCTTTCTAGTAAATTACTTAATAGAGCCTTGTAGTAAACAGATTGTGCATAGAGCAACACAGAATATAAAGTAAAATTATAGCAAACTTTCAGATGCTAACCTAAAATGTTCCTTGCTTGGTATCAAAATAACCAGTATTTTTTTCTGGAGAGACCTGTGAACATAGTTTTTCTTCAGCACAAGTGATATCTCCATGTTTTGTGTGCATTTCCAAACACTGTCATTGACATTGTGGCAAGATGGTTTAATAAACTCACACTGTTGTAGCCATTGATTCCACATGGAATGTCTTGCAGGCTTTCCCCTCATGGAGATCACAGGTTATAAGTACAGTCATATTTAATTCTATGAAATGGATTACTTGGGCAGATTTCCTGAGCTTGCAATTTACCTGTTTCACTATTCGCATAGCACCTGGCAGTAGTATTATGTATATGCTCATCCTGAAATGAAAGCCTTCTATCCCAGTTCAGTTTTCTGAAACACTAGGAACTCAATGTTTTTGTGGTCACTGACATCTCACATTTTCTCTTTTTTCCCCACTATTTTTAGTATATCACCATATGTTCCATATTCCACTTCAGGGCGCATTGTGACAGATTTATTACCATATCTTAAGTGAAAGACTCCGAGAATGTTCCTCTATTATTAATTATCTATACTATAACCACATAGCTGAAAAATTTGACACACAAAACATATTACAGGTATTTCTAATAAACATTATAGCACTTCATTAGTGATGATGCCAGCTGAAAATTCATAGCTGATATATAATTGACATAGAACTAAACAAACATCACCATATTAGTAAAGAGGAAGGGAAACTTCTTTCTGCTTAAAGTATGTCCAAGCTTTCATGAAAATTGATATAATTCTTGGCAGTCTGAAATGTTTGAGGTATAATCAGGTGTTATGGAATTAATTCTCAAACGAGTTCTGAGACCTCACTATGCTGTCTGCTTTGCTAAACGTGTGCATTCAAATCTCAGAAGTAAATAAGATTTTCCAGCTGCACTGTTCAAGATCCCCGAGTCTATACACTGTCTGAACACACACTGTTGCCCCAGAGAAGTAACCTGGCAGAGTTGGCCAGACTGCTCTTTGGTTTTAATTGCATGTTTCCAGCTAGTTACTACAAACATTTAATGACAATATGCTGTAATTTTTTATACGTCCGAAGACTGTAAAATACAAAATATTATAAAAAGAATTTTTTTCCTCTGTGTAGCAAGTTATATTTTATCATGTCAGTATGGAAGAGCTCTACATCTGGATTATATTTCCCTGTTTAATATTTAATGTTAAAATTAGTTTATTTTATGATCTATTTCTGTTTGTAGTATTCAGCTTAAAAAATACAGACCTTTACCCTGATATGTTTTAGAGGTCATGATATTTTTCGGCTACAGGCATTTAAAAGCTAGAAATTCCAGCTTTTCCCAAGATAAAAAGATCAACTTTTTAGCAGTGTCTGTGGCAAACTAAGTTCCAACAAACTGCAATCATATATCGATGTAAGTTCATATCTGGCCATTTCTAGTAGAAAGTATATAGATACAAAATAAGGAACAAAGCAGCACTGGAAAGGAATATTGGCATCCAATCTACCAGTTATCCAAACATTTGCAATAAAATTTCCATCTTCCTCCTGTCAGACGTAAATAACCCTGGGTTTTGGAGCATGAATTTTAATCTAAATAATTTTCTCGATCCACTTCACAAAGCAGCCTCATGAACAATTCTGTGGGCATAACTGATATGACACGCTGAGATGTAGGATAGGAAAAAGTAGTCAGAGACAAAGGGGATGGGGATGAGAGCTTTTAAAGTATCCATCTCCTGCAATAACACATACTGGAGTGCTTGAACATACTTCATTCAAGGGCCTTATAAAATATTCATGGTATTATAGGTTAAGCTGCTTGTGGAGCAAATAATACTTTTTAAGAAGAAATTATTGTAGTAAGAACATGAGCACCACTATCCTCAGTCATGGATACATAGACCATGATGTTGTATCCTCTCTGTAACAGAAAACACTGATGCAGACTTTCTTCCACTGCTTGCAAGGAATGTGCTATGTCAAAGCAGTTCTCCTACATTTGCATATGGAGTGTCAGTCACACACAATGCTGAGCTGTCAGTTTCCCAACACGACCTTCAAAGAACATGCAAGCTATTGCAAGTGACAATTTCCACTATATCTCTTGAGAAGAATTGATGTACAATCTTTACATTCCCCAAGAGTTTTGAAAGACAGAATAGAAAACTTTTGCATTGTGTAAGGTGCTATGACCAAGACTGAGAAACTCATGGCCAACTGACAGGTGGAGGGGAAAGATGCTGTATCATACTCTTACCAACTTATCTTATTGACTCAATCCCACCATTATGTTTTCTACGAAATAAGTTTCTCATAATAGTTCCCTCTTGAAAGACCCTCCACTAGGCTTTTCTTTTATGACCTTTGGCAGTAAAGGGAAACTGAATTCTTTTTTCTGAATTTATATTTATAAATTATTATTTAAGACAAATTAAAACTATTTCTACCAGAATAGATAAACTCTACCTTTCTTTTTTTCCCTATATCTTCAGGTGTGTGCCTCCTTCCTTTGAAATCTCAAGAGTTTCAGAATTTTCTCCTCCATCAATCACAGGATAAAACATCCATAACTGAGCTATGGTGAAAACATCCCTCAGAGTAGGAGAACTGGAGGAAAAGCACTGCAGTATCATCAGACTATCTCTTCCCTTACGAGTTTTGGTGTTTCCTCCCCAATTACTTACTTTTATTTTACCACTTGGAAACCATCTACAATTGAAACATCCCTGGGCCACCTGCTCATTCTGAAATATGTCCAACAAGCAATATACTCTTTCTGCATGTTCAAACTGTGTGTTGGTTTTAAATCTTGTTTACATTAATTGCTGATTATATTAATTGTTATGGATTAGAAATCTCTAGTCGAGTGTAGCTCAAACTGGGTTCTGTTGTGAGGTCAGATCACAGCTTTAACAATTTGGGTCTTGAAAATCCCCAGAGATGGAAACTGTACAACCTAACTGGGCAACCCATTTCATACCGTGACGTCCACAAGGCAAAATTTTTCCTTCTGCCCTGTTTGTGGCTTTCTTGTTTCAGCTTGTGCCCATAATCTCTCATGTTCCAGTCATTCACTGCTGCAAAGGGCATTGCTCCATCTTCCTGTTGGTCTTGTTGGAAAGATGCTATTAGGCCCACGTGGAGGTAAGATTCTCTTCTCCTAGGATATTTTTCCTATCCCTTAACTGTGCTATATTCTCTTGTCAAAGCAAATTAAATTACAGGAAACCTCTGTCATGGGCAAATACACCTGTTGACCAGGAGTGGGAACTGAGTAAAAATAATAGGCCAGTATGTCAGCTCACCAGAGAGGAAAGGGCTAAATGCCTCAGGTAGAGAGTGCAAGTCTGGTTGCAGAGAAGGAAGAGACTTTACAGAAAGTCATGGCTATTTGGAGCATTTCTGAAAATATCATAATGCTCATAAGAACAGGTTTGAAGAAAGGGAGTGAGAAACATGCTGCAGACGGGGATGATCTCTGCGTTTTTTGTTGTCACATTTGCTTTTCTGTCTTTCATGTCATTAACTGTCACAGGGTGTGAGCATAGACCATCATGCTTATGAACTACTGATGGGCCTATCCTTTGTGACAATGCTCTGGTCTTTTTTATAATTTTGGGCTCCACAACATTTGTGGTATTTAGTACCACTATTTAATTCTTTTCTTTATAAAAGCACTTGCTTTGTTTTTAAGATAATTTGTTTGCTTGCTGCTTCCTCTTTGCCTGTAAAAGTTTTAGTCATCATTCATTTAATGGACCTCTATTACAGCCTTCCTTAACTGTGTTTTCTCATCTGAAAAATCCTAATTTACATACTTTCTCTTCAGCTGATCAATAGTACTGATTATATTTTCTTTCTAGTTTATCTAGTACTGCTGGAACCTGTTCACAGTGGACATACTATTCAAGATGTTACACCAGTGCAGACCTGAACAGTGATATAAGAATATATCACATAAGAATAATGGAAGTATTATTACTTCCATTTTTAAAGGTTGAACTCAATTACACATCTTTTTTGATGAGCAAACCTCACAACTCTCATAAGCTAGACAATGCTTAGATATATTTTTCCATTCCATTAGTATTTCAGGTTTATTCCTTTGCAAACTGCCTTGATTAATTCTATTATCTATGCTCAAATGGATGTTTTTGTATGTTTCCTAAAACTCACTTTCAGTTTTATAATCCAAACTCCTTAGGTATGATGGATGATTCCATGGGAAATTATCAATCGATCTTATTATTTTAAAACCCTCTTTTAAACTACTTCTACTTAAGTTACTCTAGAACATCAATATGACAAATTTTTCATAGGATTTTGTCTTTAAATTTCTTTTGTGTTACCCAAAATGAATCTCAAGAAAATCCAGTGGAGTTTTTCATACTTCAAAACAAAACAGGCTTTTGGTAGTTTAACTACCAAATAGATTTAATGTATTAAATAAATGTATTTAATTAATGTATTATTGTATTAATACATTTAATGTATTTTATTCCAGGAAAGATTCTTTAGCCCCATTATGAAGGCCCTCTAGCTCTTAGCCATGCTGCTTCCAGGCAAACAAATCTTCCCTAGCAGCCCAGCCTTCAGTGATCTATGGCAGTTTTTAGATAGATGAGCCTCTCAAACATTGAAACATTACAACTGAACCTCACCTACATGGCTTGCAAAATATTACACTCTCAGGCACAGGGGTGTTTAAAGCAGAACTTCATTACCCTCGATGTCTAAAAATAAACTCAATCTGGACAACTACCATTGCCTCTAATCCCACTCTGAGAGAGCAAACTCTTGAGCTACAGAGGACTCTGGGGCAGGCAATGAGCCCCTCGACCTTCTCACAAAAATACTGATCCATAAAGACAGACAGTTTTGACCTTGCGCTCATTCAAAACTGCTGCATTTGCTCTGTGACTGTTTTAATTAATGAGCTTCCTGGGTCTTATCATGTGAAATGACAATGTAATTTGTTTTGTCTAAAAACTGAAGGTAGTCACACAAATTTTTTTTATTTTATTTTTTTTAGAAAAAATAAACCTAGTTTAATCTACTAGGGGTTTTTTGGTTTTTTTTTTTTAAATGTCAACTATGTCATTTGATCATGTATTATTTTAGGGAGGTTTGGATACAATTTTCACAGTCAATCAGCTAGATCTGAATTAGTTTTACCTAGAGGCTTGCAATCACTCCACAGAATATCCAGTTGGGAGCAGCAAGAATTAATAAAATATCCAGCAAAACAAAAGGTCCCATTCCTTCAAGGACAGAGAAAAAAAAGACACTTAAACTTACATTTGACCCACTTCCACCGAACTAACAAAATTAAATGCAAATACACTCCAAATAAAAATGGAGTTAAAAATAAGGATATGAATATATAAGAAAAGGAAATTAATGAAATGCATTTTAAAAATTTCTAGCACTATGAGGGTAAACAAAGAAAAAACATCAGGAGCTAAGTTCCATACATTTTTAAAAAGTCCTGAAGACGTTAAGAAAGGTACTCAGTGTTACAATTCCTGGTTTATTTTTTCATAGTGTAACTGACCTATGGGAAATTCCCAGGGGATGAAATAGGTTCTGCTGCACTTGTTGTTTCTTTAATAATCAGGAAAAGAAGCATTATAAAATGCCATAACTCTGGCATCTGAAGTTTGCTGCTCTAATTAAAAAGTGAATGTTCTCAATGTTTTGCCAAATAAAGCTCTTTTATAACAAATAACCTTTTGATGGGGAAACCACACTGTTTGGACACCAAAAGGTAATTTTAAGGCTTATCTTGAGTGTGTGCCATGGTAAATACAGGCTAGAGCTTCTTGCCTTTCCTCTCTTTACTGAGGAATCAGACGTATTTCAGCAAACAGCTTGTACAAATATTCTACTGTAAATGTAACTGAAGTTTGGGGTGACGAATTCTCTTCTAATGACATTTTTGGAAGGACTACACACACTCCTACATTAGGGAAATGGTTCCATAGGATAATGGTGTGGCACATTTTCTAATATTAACATAGATTTGCACTACTTTTGTTTAATTTGCCCTTTTTTTGCCACAGCAAATCTCCTTTTGTTCTGACTTTTTTTTGGCCTTACTCTAATATCTTTTCTTCTTATTTCTTTTTTTCAAGTTTGAGGTTATTTAGATAAATTTCATTTTAACTAAGCAGCTCAGAAAACTCAGTAACTATAAGGGATTTTAAAAACACACAAAATGTAGATTTTGATAACTATGGGCTCAGTCCCAGTCTTACTAATGTTAATTTCACAGTCTTTTAAGTAACTGCAGTGTCAGCCCATAAGCAGAGCACCCACAGGCAACACAGCAGTGGTGACAGGAGCCATAGCACCCTGGCTTGAAAACCTTGATAAGGGGAAGGTGGAGGTGAGTGGGGGACAGGGAGAGATGGCTTTCCTCCACACTTCTGCACTCCTTTCCATCAGCTTTGGAGGATGTGTTTAGGGTATGGCCATTCAAGCCTAATGGCATGTGAGTTACAATGTAATATGGAGCATCCCTCTTGAATTTTTTTGGTATGTATCCTCAGATTCCTTGGTTTGACTTGGTTCAGTCCTGACCACTGAATTCCCATTACTAAATAAGGGAATACAAAGATGTCTTGAAAAATTGCAGAGGGTCTCCTTGTGGTCACTGGAAGCCAGGAACGAACATTACATTTTGAGAAGCACACAGAAGCTTGAAGGTTTTCCTCTGGCATTAGTAAAAGTGAGGAGCAGCTGGGCCACTAATACAAAAACACACCACCAACATCAGGTAGGTAACCTCAGTTCTGGGTATTGTCACCCACCCAAGATCTTTATCACCTTCAGTGGGGCTTTTTCAATTTGTCAAGGAAGATATTTGTGTTCTTTGTAAGCATGTACTGTTGTTCCCAGAAACCTGAAAGCAGTAGACATGTTGATTTGTCAACCTGGGATATACACAAAGATAAGAAGTTAAGGTAGCAAATATTTTGATATCTACACATCTTTATATGCTATTGTATTTCACAGTATATATTAAACTTCTAATGTCTTATTACCATGACAAGACAAGAATTGAAAACAGAACAGAACTGCAGGTAATCCGTTTTTATGACAAGTTTTCAGTGTGAATGAGGAATAGCAGGCATAAGCCGTTCTCATTACTGTATTCTCATTGTCCTCCATACATATCACACCCAGGGCAATCTGTTCAGTTTTTTTTTTTTTTTAAAGAATTATATTTCATTTTAGTAGATGTTCTTGAGCCGACCAGTTATCTGTGTTAGCCACTTCCAAAAAAAAATATAAATTATCCTTGCTCAGACAGTTCAAGAAACGCATGTCAACAGTGAATAATAGTTAGGAGAATTTATGAAATATCTAAATGCTTCAGAAAAATTAAAGCCATTCTGCAGATTCTGGTTGCACAGATTCTATTTTGATGTGCATGCAAATTAGTGTACAGTAAGGCAGTTTTAATGCATGTTTTTTTAATGAATTGCAGAATATACATATGAGCCGTAATTAGAGCTCTTGGGAACAGCATTACCTAAATCTAATTTGCTGACATGCTGTCATAAGGTCAAGTAAGTCTTTAAAGAAAAGAACTCCAGTAACCTGAGATCAGAGGCTTCCAGATTTTTCTTCAGCTTTCCACCACTGCTTATTCATGCACATGTTCTGGGAAAAGCTAACCCTTTTTGATAATTCACAAGGCTCTAAGCCCTGCTGTTACCATCCACTGAAGCCATTAAGTAGTACATTATAAATTAATATGCATTTCTTATACTATGACTCCAGCTTTGTCTTTTTATTTGTCCTTGACAGAAAAGTAATTTTGAGGATTGCAGCAAGATGAAGAAAACGAGTTCTATAAACTATTAGGTCTTCCTTGCACTTGCACTTCTTTACTACCATCTCTGTATAAAATTATTCATATAGCTCAATTTGTTTATTGATAACTTCCTCAGCATAAATTACTGTTTAGTTGAGTTCACAGGTTACTTATAACAGAAGGATACTGGCACCTATTACCATACAGACGGCTGTCCAGCACAGTGGCAATGTGTTGTCAGAAATTATTTTTCCTCTGTACTAAGAGATCTTTAACTTAAAGAACAGAAAGAAAAGAACGACCCAATGAAATGTGGGGGGGTTTTATTCCCTGTGGGGTTTTTTGCCTAACAACTCTCTTGGTAAATTCTGGGAAGTTCTTGTTTGGAAAACATTAAGTAATCTAGGTCAAAAGTCTAAAAATATATGGAATTTTCCATAAACAATACTACGGAGGTTTGCAGTTCAATTTAGGAGTTGAAAAGTGAGCTCTGAGATATAGATTGCAATTATACAGATATACTGCATGTTAAAATACCAATCTCACAACTCATAATTATGTTAAAAATATGCTGAGGTGGCTAACATCTAAAAATATGATAATAATAAAAGTTTATGGTTTGGGACTAGGAGTGATTCCAGATTATGACAATGAAGAAAAAAAATTGATCCTTCTGTTTTACTGTGGATCCATTTGCAGCAGAAGGGTTTGTTGTTTTTTTATCCTAATGTTACACATTAATGTTACAGCACAATGGGTTTATTCTGATTTATCTGGAATACACTAAGTCAGTATTTGCCATTCACAGTTCTTTTGAATAGGGCATTTGTGGACAGCTTTGAACACCATCTTCATGGTTTTCTCTTCAATAATTTTTATTTATTTTAGAAGCTCCAGGTGAGGCTAAATTCTCACTATGCTTGGCACTCCACAGACAAATAGCAAGATAGACTCCCTTTATTAAGGGAAATGCAATTTGAGTAGCAAAGGTGGAGGAAGGACACCAAAATAATCTAGCCTTATTTTAAAGAACGTGATGCCTTAGGTTTTAACTTTTATATTTTTCAAATTCTGTACTGCTTAGTGTGTAACTCTGAAGTTTCTTGTAGCCTGCTAATTTCTGCTCTCTTGTGCTAGGTAGACATAACAAAGACTCTCTGGGCCTGCTCTTCAAGGACACCCAAACCATCCTAGGCCCAAAAAGTATAAACCAAAAGGCCTCTAAAGGGGGGCAAGCAGAAGGGAATTACATCATCAAACTGAAGCTTTAATTGGAGAATTGACCCTGATATGCAAATGAGCCAAACTTATAAAAGTGTGAAGAACTTGTGACCTGTCGTCCATCTTGGGGTCCATCTTGGCAGTAGCCTCTGGCTCCCCAAGGGGTACCTTTGGAGGCCTTTCAAATAAATACCTACTTTTATTCCCTTCCTCCTGTCTAGTCTCTGTTTCTAGGAGGCCTCTCAAAGCATCAAAGGGAAAGGTCCATGACAGTGAAAACTTTTTGATTCGGTGCTCATAAGTTACATTCCAACCATCATGAAATATATGCCTATTTTTAAAACAAGCACTTGACTTTCCTGAATTATAAAAGTAATTCCAAATCAATAAAGTGAATTATAATATCATGTAGTATTCTTAAACCTAGTAATAAGAGGAACTCATATTTTCCTTATGTTTATAAAGACAGAAAGGAGAGACTTGTTTCTTTGATTTGATTATTATTTAAAGGAAGACTTTCTTTAGAAAAAGAAGTCACTGTAATTAGAGATTTTTTCATTTATTTTTTAAGGTTGCAAAACAGTTGCTGCTTTCTAGATTTATTATTTTGTGAACTCTGTCTTGATAAAATCTTTCATTTCTGGAGACATCTTGTAATTCCTGAAATTCCTCTTCCTTGAACAACCTTAATTTTTATTTTTATATGGTAAAGTATGAAAAACGTCTCTACTTACGCAACATTGAGAAAAATTTTTTGATATGAACAAATTTTTTATACATTTTGTTTATGTAGAAATGTTCTTCTTACTAAGTATCTGAGAAAAAAGTGCATAGTTTGTGCAAAATTTTGAGCTACATTTTAAATCATTATATTTCTAAATAAGCTCTCCCTTACATTTCTTTGTTATCTTCATCTATATATTTGTCTCTTTATTTTATGCAAACCACTTTCCTATAATTCATTTTCACTGCATTGGATGCCCAGCAGCTCCCTGTCACACCCAGAGTTCAAGCTGTCACGGTCATGCTTTCATCCCTCATTTCTGTTACTCCTCTTTTTTTTTGTGATTTGTGTTCTATTGTCCAGCCCTTAGCCCTCTCATTTTTTTCCCTTAGCTCATGTTGCCTCCTACTAATCAGAGGTCATTTTCCTTTTGGGAGTCATTCAACCTCCTACAACATCAGATCTCTTATCAAAACTCCCATTTAACAATCTTTTGTCCACCTTTAATCTGTTCGCATAGAACGTAAGTTTTTAAAAAAATTGTGCTTTGCAAATTCCACTTTTCCAAACATAGTTTTCGCCACTCATTTTATTTTCTACAGTCTTTTCTTTCTGTTGCCTCCATTCATCTTCTGCTGTCATTTTTCATTATTTCATCTCTAATTCAAGGCCTGATCTAGCTCCACTTATATAAGATTCCCACTGAAATTAATAACACTTGCAAAAATTAGATACTTCCATCTGAAAGCTCGCTCTTTTTCTCTGTGTAAACCCTGCCCCCTAGTCAAAGTGCTCAGGCACAGGACAGTACAGCTTCAGTTTTAAAGGTGTTTACATAATTTGAGGACAGACAGATTAGAAGGCTGACTGTTCAGTCCATGCATGACAGCCCAAATAGATTTACCCCTCATCCCAGTTTAGGGTTCTTCAGTTGGTTGTCAGAGGCTTATCGGTGGTTTGGTGAACCAGAGAAACCAGACAACTCAACCTTCACAAAGGACACTCTCAGGAACTTCTGAATAATTTATTTTTCTATCCAGCATAAAGGGATCTGCAGGACTTCTGTGGAGGAACCCAAGTGACCAGGGCCAGAAGAAACAGGGAGCAGCACCCTGCAGTTTTGCATGCTTGACTGTTTTCTTTATAAACACTGACCATGGAGACTTGCTGTTCTTTCCAATTGTAACACTGGCTCCTTTTGCTGCTTTTGCCCTTGAAGAATTCAATCAGAAGATAGTTGGTCATTAGCTTATGTACGACCTCATTATCTCTGAGAGAGGTAAAAGTCCGGATAAATGTCCAAGTTAGCCATTGTAATGGCTAAAATTTCCAGACAGGCATTCAGCACATTAGTATAAGAAATTGTCATTAATCATAATTTCAGTTGTTTTGTGAGATCACTGGTAAGTAAGAAAAAGATCTGTTGCATGTTTATGACTGCTCCAGCTACTGATTTGGCTTTTGGGCTCAATCCAAAATCCATTTGATGAACTTATTATTCATAATCAGATCTGGACACTGGAATTTATTGGAAGACTTTATAAGTAGAGGTGTGTAATTCTAAATATAAATAGAAAAAAAATCACAGCTTAGTAGTGTTCAGTTAACTATTGAGAATAATTTTCTCTCCTGACTTCTTCACATATCATCGATTAATTCAGAGCAAAATCCAAAGTATGCTTAGCACCAAAATTGTTTCAGTATGGGTCTGAGGACAACATGCTTGGATGGTGAAAAGAATTGTGAAAAGCACACTGAAAAATGAATTGAAGATTTTTCATTGCCTTCAGAACACTTCATATAAGTTCCAAGATCAGGCTCATCCTTCACATATTTGTGAGTGAGCCGAGGCTTACTTATTTGAGTGTTTTATTTAATACTTCACAGCTTCTGGTATGAAATATATGTTTTCCTCCATATGAAGAAGTGTTTCTCAGGTTTAAAATTTATGAGATATATATATATATATACACATACATATATACATATGTATGAAAGGTACAATATATACAAATCTGTATAAAAAATCCTTTCATGATGAAGGAACAGTTTGCATGTGGATGGGAAGCGTTACCTGAAAACATATGTCTGGGCAATGCTTTCCTTAAAAATACTTCTGACAGACTTGGTTTTGTTAAATCTATCATTGTTAAACTAGCTGCTATGCTGAGATGATAATGGTGGTTGGTAGCTCTATGTTTCTGTGATTATTACTATCTTCTGAAGCAATAATACAAAATATTTGGGAAGGGATTTTTAACATGCTGTTTCACTGACCTAGCAGTTTTAAAAGGCAAGAGTAAAACAGTTATTTTTCTTGACAGTCCCCATGTCTTTATTCTTAAAGTATTTATCTAGTATTGATTTATATGCACTTGTGTGTAAATGACTATACCAATGGCAGCTGTTATTATCTGCCTACAAATAGCACAAAATCTGGTGCAATTGATAGGAAGGTTGGCAAAATCCTTGGCTGAACATAGTGGCATTAGTGTTTTTCTATTGGCCATGTAACCTCTTCTAACAAATGTTTTCATACACATGTGGATTCTCCCAGCCCACACCCACGGCGTGGATTCTCTGGCTGGCAGGGCAGGGTGAGCTTTGCTGTGTGGCAGATTCCTGAGTACTGAGTAGGGGCAGAGGAAACCAGCAAACCCTCAAAAGTAAAGCAAAGACTATTGATGAGCAGTTTTTCCTCAGGCATTTTGTGCCTCTAGCAGTGATATGTGGAATATTTTTCAGGACAGATTTTTAAAGGGCTTATTTTTTAGCTATATCACATATTAATAGTGAAGTAGGGGAAATAATTAATAATTTTTATGTACGCATAGAGAGTTTGGGTTCTGGGAAGGAAAAGGATGTCTCAGCACTGAAAAAACTGTACCAATTGCAGTAAAATATAACATAAAATTAGGCCCAAGTTTTCTAAATAGGTATGGATGTACTTAACTTTATTATCTTGAACAGTCACAGGCAGTCAAAAGGTGCAAAGCCTAAGAATCAGTGAGGAAGAATTTTACTATTATTATAATGATTTAATTATCGCCATTTAAACTTTAGGCTCTGAATTCCCTGTGTTTAGAGCTCATTTGTGTCCTTTTTAATGGTCTAATTTACCTTTAAATGTGAGCAGCAATCCACGTGAGATTTTTCTGGAGCACTTTGAAGTCCCAGATTTGAAAGCGCCTCTTTTGCCAGTTATCTGAGGTAAGAATCAGGTCAGCTGTATTGTTTAAACAGCTTTAGTCTGAAAAAGAAGTTCGGTTAAATGAAAAAATAAGATGACATTTTTTACCATTTAAAATGTGAATGTTTCTGGGAAACAGTCCTCATTCAAGAAAAAAGTACCTTTTGTCTCTCATACTTGCTGCATAACCTTAGAAAGAACACCATTAGATCATGCCTGGACAAAACATAGCTTATTATTCTTATAACAAATTATTTTCTAGGTGCCAACATTGTGCTGCTTGACAGAATCAGGAAGAGATGGAGACATAGCTCCTGCCATGAGGATTTTATAGTCTAAATATGCAGATCAGACAAATCCACACCGAAATGCACAGTGTGCTGCTGTGTTTTCATTTGAGCAGACAACAATGTCTTTGTTGAAATTAATTAGCCTTAGTGGACAGAAAAAGTTAATTTACAAAATCTGTTTTAGTTAACATAAATAGCACATGGGGCTGATTCCAGGACAAACAGGTACACAGAGGCTATGAAAAAGTAGCTCAGAGGTTGAGACAGGCTTTAATGGGATGACAAAGAAGAACCAGTTGAAGGCCAAGGACAGAAGGTCAGGCTTGGTATGAAAGACAAAAAAGCCGTGGAAGAGAATTATAGGGAGAGTGATACAGGTCTTGTGCAAATACAAGATCTGTACAGAGATACATTATAAATTAAGTGCTAGCAAACTTTCCAAAATATTTTTATTGTCTCTTGAAAATACCCACTTATCTAAGAAAGCATAGGATGTAACTGTGGATGTGTTAGTAGGTGAAGTGTTCTTTAAATGAAATAAGAATGTATTTCCAGAATGTATCTGGGGAAACATGCCAGGAATTCCAACTTCCAAACACAATCTTACTTAAGCAGTATTTAAAAAAATGGGAAGAGATTTTTTCTTGTTTGGTTTATTTGTTCTTATGGATTTTGATTACATAAAGGTTCACTGGTCTTTGAATTTTTCTGCCTCCAAATACTGTGAAGAGTTGTGGCTTTAGTTTAAATTCATTTCTCACTTCAGTACGTGGGATAAAATCTACTCTACCCATCAAAACATCTATTTCTGTGACTTGTATTAATGAGTAATTAGCTATTATCAGGTATCTCAGGCTTAAATAATTAATACAGCCTCTGAAAGACTATGGGTGAATGGTCAAATAAAGCAAACTAAATTAAGAAAATGATCAGTAATTTGCACCATTATGAACTGTATGCCTTGATTCTATAACAACTGCTTTGTATTAAATTTCTGTGGTATAACTAAAGCATCTGTTTTAGAAAACACAATATTCCCTAGTTATTAATAAAGCTGGGGCCACTTTAATTGTTTTTGAATGTCAGTATTGTGTTACCCAGTGCCTGCTGTGTTGCATTCAATTCATTTTTAGGCACAAGATCACAAAAACAATTTCAATAAAACCCACAGGGAAACTGGATGTTCAGGTTGAACCTTTGTCCTTAGACTATAATGTTTTCATCTTTAAAATTCAATCTCCAGAAAAAAGAGGATAGCCTAAAGTGAAATAACAAATCTCTCAGTGGTCACTTGGGTCTGCATGGAGTAACATCACCACATATGTTCCTAAGGGTGATCTTAAAAGCATTTTGCCAAATTTCAAGCCCAAAGAAGCTCACCTTTGGTCTCTCAATTCTTTTTTTCAGGGTGGTTATTTGTCAAAGGACTAATTATAAGAATACATTTCTACTGAACAAAACCATAAATTTTAAATGTAATGGAGACTGACGTTAATTCTAAAATTCTCCATCCATGCACAGGATTTGCAACCCCAGTTTTAGACGCTACTCTCTAGTTCTTGGACCACTTCAACTGCAGGACAGCCTTAAATTCCCAGACTAAGGAAGTTATCTTAATTATATTAGGATGCAACAGGCATGTTTTCTGGGCTAAGCAACATCAAGGAAGTTATAACAGCTTTGCTGTATTTGTTGTATGAACATCTCAGCCTGGCTTTGCATGTTTTGCATAGATGTATAAATGCATGTATGTGAAATTCCTTTATCATTTGGAAGGGTTCGAAACTACAGGACGCTAGGATAGCTATAGGATCTGCCTTTGATTGTTGATTTCTTTTTTCCTGATTGACAGTTGTTAAGATTTGAGATGGCTAATTCTCTTTGGCTCTGAGGCACTATTTCACCAATAGTTTACTCCTGTTTCTGGAGACAGGATGCTTATGCCATACATCTCATGCCATAAACCACATTCCTTGGTGTGATCATAGTTGCTAGTTAAAATGCTGCACTTAGCTGCAGCTTGCACCAAATACATAATAATATTTACTGGCTGCTGTTACAACCATCTATACAGGTCTGATATTTGACTGTTTGCATATGTGCAATTTTTTCTTAAAATAATTAACTTTTTTGCCTGTTGTGGAGGAAAATGTGAAGATAAAAAAAGATGTTGGCGAAAGGTAGAATTGCAAATTATGACAAATAAAGTCACATGGATCAGTGTATTTGTGACTTGTTTTTTGACAGTTAAAGATTCCTCTGAATGTCAGAAATATGGCCTTTGAGAGTACAGTGCTTTGTATGATGATTGTGAAGCCTATGGAGAAGTGGCACAAGAAACAGTCTTATCTTTCTGTTGTCATACCTACTTGAACCTATAAAATTAAAACTTGGTTTGTCCAAGTGGTGTTTACAGATTGTTCTCCCTTTAGGACTGACCATTGCCGTACCATTTACTTTGAAGGATTTTTTACATTTGGTGAACATCTGAAGTCTGTCTTTACAAGGTTTAACCTTCTTTAAACCAGGAGAAACAGAGATATGTTGTGGTCATGTATGGCACAGGGTTATCAGTTAAAACTGTAGTTGAATGAAAGTTCCTATAATTTTATTACCTACTACACAGTAATTTTGGAGAGTATGATGCCACTTCTTTGGAGCATGGCTAGAGTATTTAACAAAATGCTGATGGATTGAAGTATGATGCACCAGCTGTGCTGCTAAAGTATTTGCACAGTTAAAGGTGGGACAGTCACCAGTGTATGATATTGTCCAGTTAAATCTAACTATTACAGAGGTCTTGCTGGTTTTAATGGTCATAAACCAAGACCCAGGCTTTGGAAACCCCTGTTCTACATATAATTATTCCATTTAATTGGAAAACTGAAATAATTTTACATTGCTGGTATATTACAGACATATCAGGCAGTGCTAGTACCACAATATGATCAATTAAACATTCGCAGTCTCTAATTGTGGTGTGACAAAGGAATACCCCTGAAACAATTATTCTATTATTTTCATCCGTTTGCCTTTTGAATTAAAATTGTTCATGCTTTACTCAACATAAAGGTAACAGTACTCAAAAAGTACATTGTTATATTATTAGTTAGCTGATAAGAATAGTGCTATGTGGTCATGTCCTTAAGACATAATTTATTGCAGAGAGGTAAGAAGACAATGTTCAGACTGGCAGACTAAGCTCCTGTTTTCTCAGCTGTTGTATGTTCATTTGTGTAAGCTATAACATGTCATTGATTTGCTGCTATTAAAGCCAAAATCCAGATTGTTATTGATATTCAAGGTGGATACAGCTGAAAAATCTGAACGTTTATTACATCTTTGTGAAAATTATCTGAATCAAATTACAGAGTTCCATCACAATAGGTGAATGATGGAATAAGCCATGCCAAAATCGTATGTGAAACATACCTGTATGTAGGAAATCTACAGGAAAAAAAAATAGTTTAATGTTATTTACTCAAACATATTGTCTTGCCTCTGTTGTAAATAATAAATTGTGACTTCTGCCTGTTAAAAAAGCATACTAGGAACTATATTAGGAAATATTTTAGAAATACATTATTTGAATACACATTTGGGTTTTGGTTACCTAATTTTACCAGAACAGTTTTGGTGGCCAAGGACACATAGATTTCTATAGCTTCAAGATGAATATTTTTTTTCCTATGATATATTGCCTTTTTAAATTTCTCACAATATTGCAGGACAACTTAAAGATGTAAATATTGGCTGATGAGTTAACTTCAGGTTACACTTTGTAAGTTTTATGCTAAGATAAAATATATAACTTCTATGTTTTTTTTAATTAGAATGTCATCTGTTAAGGGTGTTTTATTGATCTTGGCTTAGTAGTGTTTTCCTCTAAACTATTCTTTCTTGCTTGTGCTTAAAAAAAATTTTTTTTAATGTTTACACTTTGCCTTAGCTAAATAAAAGATACAGAAAAAATGTGCTAGTTGGAAAAAATATGATTCCTCCACTGGTGTTTTCATATTGACACAACCTATAAAAATCAAAACGTTCTCTAAGGTTTAGAAGGGTGTATGAGGTCTGTCAGTAGCTAGGATTATATGGCTACTGAGGAAAAACAGCAAGCAAATTTTAAGTTCCATTTTCATACCACTGCTATGGCAGGGGTAGCATGTAGCCTTTTCTGCTGGAGCAGAATTCAGTTTATAATGCTTGACCATAATAGTTTAATTAAACTGCTTTCTTGCAACTGTAGATGTGAATGCTTCACTTCAGATGCATTTTTCTGGTCTCCCAGAAAGTAATGGAACTATTCAATTGCTTAAGTGCCTTTGTGTTTATAGGGATGAAGCCTAAATTTTCACACAAGCTGTAGAGGTAAAAGGCACAGTAGAATACACAATAAAATGGAACGAAAGCATGAAGTTATTTCAAAGTCGATCACAAAATCTTTAAGATCATCTGCAAAACAGTGCATATTCAGATGCATCCAGGGGTCAGTGCTCTAGTTGCATTAAATCTTCTCATTCTATGACCACCAGGCAGCAACATACATTTTCTCCCACAGCTCCTGTTAAAGTTACCTACCATCCTCATATTTCAAGAAGTTAGACCAGAAAATCTACTGATATGTTTACCCATGAAAAACAAACAAAGAAACCCCACAAGCCTTTCTTCAACCCAGGAAGAAAAAACATATGCATTCTTAGTGACACAAAGGCATAAGCTTCAGTTCATGTAATTGGATGGGGATGTACATGAAGACCTTGTAAGTACCTGGGTTATAGTATCCCCAAGATATTTTGATAATGTAATTGGGGCCAGTGCTGTACATTCCAATAGCAAAATAAATTACTCTTTGTTAGTTGTTTTCATGACTACCAGCCACCATTTCTAGTGGGGATGTTTTTTTCTATCCAGAGAAAGTATGAATTGCGTTAGAGGCTTTAAAATTAATCTCAATTTCCCTTCAATTTGGTGACAGAATTTTACCAAGTTGCTTCCAGGAACCCTTGAGAGCTTCCCTCAGCATCTCATTCTGTTAAAAAGTAGATATATCCCTGCAAGTACTATGGAATTTAAAATACACTTATAAGCATTTTAAAATTGGTTTTCATACGTCACCACTATTAAAGTTTCCATTCATTTTTTATTATATGTAATTCCCCTGTAGCACCATGGAGTTGCCTAATAACAAATTTACTCTTCTCTATTATAGGTTGTATAGGATAAAGTTGAGAACAGTAATGTAATGTAAAACTCTGTTCAGATGGTTGCAACTTTCTCAAAAGTTTTTTTTTATTTTTTGCTGCTGTTGGTTTTGCTTAAATTTTCACACTTATCTGTACCATATTTTGTAGATGAGTTTTTGTTAACCACCATAACTTTAATGTCTTGGATAACAGACCCCTGTGAAAGTTGCAGCTTTCAGAAAGTTGGTCTCATTCAGGTTCAACACATAAAGTTTTTTAGCATAGTACGTAAATTCTTCATCTCAAAGTCCACTCTCTTTCATGACTTTCAGGTAAAACATGGCTTCTTTCAAGCTCCAAACAGACCATAAATTCCCTAGTTTAGTCTCCTAAGCCAGAAAATTTCTATTAGGATTTTTTTCAGTTTCTATTTCAGAGGGAAATGAGGCAGATGATCTGTGTCAGGGGAAATTTGTTGTAGATAGCAGCATGTTTGGGGTGTTCTGTAAAAGTCTACAGAGATCTCATGTTCTTAAATTGAGAATTTTGCAATCTGAGTAGTTAAGTATTTCTCTTTTTTCCTCAGACTAGTGTAAAAACCAATTTGAACAGAATAATTTTTACAGTTATGAACTAACACCAAAAATATTTTGTACTTTGTTTCAGGTTAGTGCAGGAACAGCACTCATGTTTCACTTATGAAGGCTGAATTATTGTAGCAACCCCTTCACATTTCTTTATAATACTAATAAATACAAGGGATTCTACTGTGGAAGGGGTATCATGCTAGCTGTGGTGAGGATAAATTTGGTTGGGGGAAGAAAAGGTCTACAGCATAGACTGGATCATAATTAGAATAGAAAAATACTCAAGGAAAAGACACTGTAGGGACAAGAGCTATATACTGACCAGAGACTTTTGATGAATGTTTAAAATCTTGTAAAAGAAAAGAAAGCTCATTGTTATGCTGGAAAATAAAATGCAGGTTTATGATGTTGGCATAATAATCTTCCTGTGGGTAAAAGAATTTCAGATGCTAGTAAACCAGGAAGTTGAGGGAAAAAAGTACTTCCAAAGTTCACAGGTTTCGGTGTCATTAAAAATACAATATTTGTAAAGCAGATATAAAATATTTGGTATGTGAGTGGGTCAAAAAGGAGCTAACAGAGCAATTATAGCAGGATTGGAGGATTTGAAGGAGGAAGAGAGAGTTCTTGCTAAAGCTTGAAAAAAAGAGGAAGTCAAGTGTAAGGGAAATCAGATATTATTTTTTCCTGGTCTCTCGCCAAACACCCCATTGAAGAGGCAGACCTTTATTCCAGTAAAGAAAGTTTTCTTGCCAAAAATGTGGAGGTGGCTACTTAGCTCCCAGCCAAGCTGAGAATGAATTATGAAAATAAAACTTACATCTACTGGAACCTTCAGTCGTCTGTTACAACATGTTGAAAGTGACTTAATTCAGGAAGATCTGGATTCTAGCTCAGGCTCAGAGGGAACTTGAGGGCTTTATGGCTTCCTTTTTTCTATCAAGTTTTATAGCCCATATTTGTAGTAAAATAATGTTGTTTGAAGTTTGTATGTTTCATGGGAGTGGTGCCTTGAAGAAGTTATTTCAGTTAAATGGCACCAGATGGAGTGTTTAGGTTGTGACAGGATTCCACTGTTTAGCTTGAAATTATGTTCTTTATTTGATGGCTTTATGGTATCAACAGCTATTCCAATGGCATATATTCTTGCTCTGGCCCTTGGAAAAATGGGATAAAATGCATCTTGAATCAATTTTGAGGGGAGAGGGGCGAAGGTATGGTTAGACAATAAAATAGAGGATTTTCTTTACTATGAGGTTTCATAACTTCATATCAGAGTATGAATTAATTTTCAGTTCAAAAGTATATCTTGGTTCTCTTTGGAGTATGTGAAAGTCCACAGATACCTAGTTAGGACAGAATAAATCCTCAAAAGCAACAATAATAATTAATATTTAGTATGAGAATAAAAATATTTCTGTACAAATATTGGGAGTCAGCACTTAATTTTAATTTTTATTTTTTTGATTTGCCACCTTCTTCTACGCTGGTGTCATCTATATTTTAGATCCTCCACTTTGCAGCAGAAATAAAAGCCCAAAGAACACAGGAAGAAACTTTTCACTATTAAGTTGCAGGACAATGAGATTGCTACTAGTTGTGACACTGACTTTTAACAACTCATTGTCCAAAAGTGGTGGGGGAGAGAGAGAAGGCAGATATGGGATGGAAATTACCAGCCATAGAACAGAAATGAAAAATGTGACACAAATTATTTTAGGAGAGAGAGGTCATCTGTATAAGGGGGCAGCCCTTCAGAAATAGAAAGCACAGCTGTAAAAATGACAGTATAAGTGATTTTATCTTCCTTGAAGGAGACTGGGCTCCTCAGCCCAAGACTTTTAGTAGTGGTAAAGACGCTAAAGTGGGAAGATAAACATGTGGGAGATTTTATCTTCCCTAGGAAAAACCAAAGAATCTGAGGACTTCTAGTAATAAGGAAGACTCTGAAAAAGAGACAGAAATCAGATTTTTTGCTTTGTCTATATTATTCAATACACTTTCTAAATACTTGTACTATCTAGTATTAAAGAGGTTGTACTCTAAATAAAAGGGGGAGGAAAAAAAAAATCAACAAAAGTAAAGAAATATTTTAAACTTTCAAATGATCTCCAGTGGTTAATATAAAAGCAAACCCAGTCACAGGTCACTGAGACATCACCAGTGTGTGAGCAGGTAGAAAGAGTTTTACAGAAAAGCGGATGGGAAGGTTTGAGACATCTCATGTCCTCATTCTGGCCAGGACAGGATTCATTTTGTCAGTAGCCAGGAGGGGCATTGCTAGGACGTGAAGGTTGTTCTGTATCATCTCAGGGCATTTTTGGGGGGCAGGAGGGGAAGGGGTCCCTTCTGGTCAGGTAGTATGAAGGGAGCACTCGGGTATTGCTGGGCTCTGCAATAACCGTGAACACTCGTGAGTGAACTGTTCGCTCCTCTTTTACACACTGTTATTAGTACTGTTGCCGTTACTTTTTTTTCTTTTTCATTGTTTTTTCCAGTAAACTGTTCTTATCTCAACCTGTGCTCTTTACCTTTTGTGCCTCCAGTTGTCCCCTCCAGCCCACTGCAGGGAGGAGGAGGAAGGGGAATGGAATGGGGAAGTGAGCAAGTGATGCCTGGTTTGGAGTGTTTCAGTGGGAACACTAAATTGGGGAACACCATTCCTATACCACAACATCTCATTGCTTAGTTTAGGATCCAGGAGAGTTAGATTATAGAACACTTTAGTTCAGCTGGTCAGAACGTGGGGCTAATAACACCAGGGTTGTGGGTTCAATCCCTGTATGGGCCATTCACTTAAGAGCTGGACTCAGTGATCCTTGTGGGTCCCTTCCAACTCAGAATTATCTGTGAGTCCCAAGTATGGTTCCATGCAGTACAAGGATTTAAGTTCTCAGGCACTTTAGAAATCTTTTGGTGAACCTAGTTGTCTCTAGGTAGTGTGCCTAAATCACTTAAAATTGAGAGAAGGCATTCAGACATTCCTCAAAGTATTGCTCCAAGTCAGTCACATCTTTTAAAAACAAAAGGAATATCTTGATTTGTAACCAGAAACACTTTGAGAGCAAGAGGAAATTCTGGAATACACATACTCTCCAAAAGTAGAACCCTTCTGCAAGAAAATCACAGACTCCTGCCAGAGTTCAGTTCAGGTTTCCAGCTAATTTGAGGTGTGGCACACTGCAGAAAATATGATTTATAGGAATTCCTTCATACATTTTAAATATATAGCAAAATTGTGGGATCAGTCAACTCATGCCTTCTTTTTCAGTAACAGAGACATTAAAGAGACATTGTAATGCGTATTTTATTTTTTCAATAAAATGGTTTGAAGTATATCCATTATTATTAACTGCTTATTCATAAATTTTTCAAATAGGTATTAATTTTTATACCTTCATTAGCTGAAAAGAAAAAAAATAACACTGCCTACGAAAACTTGAAAGAACTAACGCTGTTAACTAACAAGAAAAATATTTAACTTTATGAAGGAACTGCTACTGTTATAGTCTCTTTGAAAAATGACAGATAAATAATCACAGTTATGACAAGAATATAGAGATTTCTAATTTCCCCTACCTCAACTCTAACAGTTTTAGTGTTCTGTAAAGACCAAGGCCAATCTGTAGTTTTTGGACTGGTTCTCCCCACACATCTGTAAAAACCAAACCAAAAAATTCAACCAATCAGCAAAACAAACAAACATTACTAGAACAAAACGAAAAACCAAACCCAAATTTAAAAAAGTAAATACAAAAACAAACAAAAAAATTGAAAAACCAACAAAACAAGAAAAACAAAGCCCCACAAAACAAAAACCCAAAACAAACCAAACAAAAAACCCCGGGCAAAACCAAAATTAACAAACTCTGCCTAAAAAAGCAAGCTGATGAAAACCTCTGAAGTACCAACAAAGAAACCTCTTGGTTTCAATAATCTCATCTAGGTAGTCATAGCTCTCATTTTACAGATATTTGATTCATTTGCTGCTGCTCTTTCCAGCAATGTCTTGACCTTTTTTGGTTCTTTTAAGTGATGGGTCTTTATAAAGCATAGCAGAATCCTTACTCACTGAAATGTTGTGACAAAGGATCTCTGTGGATATGATTAAACAGAGCAAATATCCACTCTTGAATTGGTGATCAACTGAAGTGTTCATTGCATTGATCACCTTTCACACCATGAGCTGTGTGACATTTCTTTCCTCTGCCATGCCCAGTTGTGGACACCATTTACTCTTCAGCTCATGGATGCTCAGGCAGTTTTCCCTTTCAATCACAGTCACAGAGAATCTGTTTGAAATTCCTAGTGAGCCATAAATCATTAGCAACCCACACTCCACATCTGGAAGACCATCTAGATCAATAATTCTTTCAGTTATTCTAGAGGGAAAGGGGTCTACTTTTCCTTAGAGTTCTCTGCATGCAAACACTCTACTCACACGCAGAGCTTCATTTTTGAATATTATTGTGACTTTTGCCATTATTTATTCTGCTTTTTATTTCTTTAATTTTCACAATCCCATCATATTGCATATCCTAATCTTTTGGCTAGGTCTGTGTTCATGCATCCTGTAGCATTTTCATCTCTTCAAATCCTTGAAATCTTTGTGAAATATCTGAATTTACATTTCAGAAATGATTTTTCTTTTTTTGGTACTGTAATGAAGACCTCTGAGAAGTTCTTTACTGCTGAATACATGCTTGTATTAGCACTTATGCAATGACAGTTCATACAAAAATGTATATATTTCTATATATAAAAATATATATATCATGCATATAAATGAAAACAGTGGAAGTGGAACAAATAACACTGCTTACTCTTTACTATTTCATCCTTTAATAGCTCAGCTGTTTTCCCTTTTTTCTTATAAGTAATCACCTTTCCCATCTGAAACAAATTAACTCCTGGGGAGGATATGTTCTGAGAGCTTTCATATGGTCCTTGTTACCAGGGAAACTACTTCTTTTGTCAGTATGTGTTCTGAAGCTCACAGACGGTGTAGATTGCTTTGTAACATCAGATGACAAGAGACAGCAAGGGCCAACTAGTTTGCATGTGGTTTCTGAGCAAAATAAATAATTCGGCACTCTCACAACACCAGCCAACCTTACTTATCCTGGACAGCTCTTCAAAACAGAGGTGTGCAAAATAGTGTGGTTTATCTATGTATTCAGCTTCCTGCAGGTTGATGGAACAAATATTGTCCGGGGGGCAGGTGGGTGGGGGGATGCAGTGCCAAGCATGTGTTGGCGCTGGGGAGTCTCTGCCGGGGGCAGAGTGTCAGGTGACTGCTGGACACCACAGGGTCCAGGTTAAGAGCTCTGGAATAAGCTGCCAGAGGAAACCACTTCCCCTTGAGCAGGTTTCTCCTTGGTAGGTGTATCTCATTTTGAAAGTGGTTTGCAACACTTATTTTGTTTTTGTCACTACACTGTGTGTAATTTTCCAAATTATTCAGCCTAAGGCTTCCACTTCCTGATGGAATATAGTACCTGAGAGCATATCTTTCTGATGAAAAATGTGAGGGTTTTTGAAAATATGGTCTGGTTTTTTTTTTATTTTCAGCAAACAAAACCAACAGGTACAGTGGGGAAGTTAAGCAAAGCAATGATTGGATTATGACTTGTACCTAGTCATAATTACTGCTGTTTCAGAAGTTTCTCTTATTTACATTTTTAATCTGTAATGAGCTCAGTGACCACATTGGATTGTGGGAGGTATTGGATTTAAAGTGATTAGCAAACAGGATACAGAGTTGAGAGAATAATGAGAAATATCAGTGCCATTAACAGCTTCTGAAATCTCAGCAAAGCTTCTGTTTTCAAAATTCTGTTAAAAACAAGGCTCAGTGTATGTCTTATGTCTTTACCAGTTTGCTTTTTTACCCATGTTACTGTGTTTAGCATTTTATCCACAGAAGCTGGTTTGTTTTAGAAGTGAAGAAAGTATATATTAATGAAGCTAGACCATTTGTTTTGTTGGGGATTTTTTAGGAAAGAAAAAAAAAAGAAAAATAGGAAGAAAAATCATCTGGGTAATCCATTTTCATTCTTTGGAAGACTTAAATAATAAAACCAGAAACACTGGCTGCCTAAGTGGAAATATCAGTTTAGCTTTAATCATAATCATTCCACTATTGTTACAGTAGTCCTGACAAGTTGGAGTTCAGTCTTTTTTGAAAGCCATGCATGAATATAACTGAAGTTTCAGTCAGCAGCACCTGACCATGAGTATTGGTTATGAAAACAGATCACAGAAAATATAGCACATTGACAACAGACATCAAACAGTGTGCTTTGGAAAACATCTGTACTATTAATCTGAGCAGATCACCAGGTAATGGCTATTCAACAAGCTGAATACAGCCAAGAATGATAAATCATGGACAGCAAGCTGAGTGAAATAACTAAGATCATAGAAATGGCAGAACAAGTGACTAAAACCACTGCTTTTACTTACACGGCACCAAATGCATTAAGTACTAACAGGAAGGTAAAGTTAGAAGCATAGAGCCTAAATAGAGTTTTTATGTCTATAATGAGAGTTAGTCAAAGAAAGCCAACACAACTGGATGACAAATTTATGAATGCATTTGTTATAATGGGGCATAAAATATTTTCTTGGGATTGCTTATGAGCAATCCAAACACTTTTCTATACGATGTTTATGTTTCTCCAAGGTACATTCAATGGGCCTGATCCAGCAAAAAATACAGACATGTTCTTTCATCTCATAACTATATGCACAAGAAGTTTCAGATAAACCCTCCTTTCCATCTGCTTCCAGTGGGACATTAGCCAGTGCTTCCTTTTTTTTTGTGAAAACAGAAATTATTTCACTTTCAGCTAAAATAAAAGACGTGTGACAAAATACCAAACCTCTTCCCCTTGGGACACTGGGCAAAAATCCAAAGTAAAAGGGTCTAAAACATATGAGAAGCTCAGGTGAGCTTTTCCTTGGATTCTGCGAAACCTGTGTTTTCAGGTTGGGTTTGTAGCTAGCAGGTCCTGCAGGAGTTCTGCAAAAGCAGAGCATTTAGACCCTGAGGGAAGAGAGGAAGCTCTTCCCAATCTCTTTCAACAGTGGTTTCCCTTGTCAATTAAAAGGATGCCAGCTACTGTCAGCTAGGAGTCTGTCAAGCCCTTAGTGTAAGATGCCTGAAGGGAGGATGCAGATTAAAGCAGTGTAAGAAAAACAGATGTTAGAGCATGAACTAGAGATGTTCTGAAATTCAAAGAGGTTGTTCTGCCTTAATGTGCTTAATTACAGAATTCCTTGTTGCCGTCATTAAAATTGAGCCCTGCTGTTAGCTCATTCATCTATGCTCCAATTTCCATTAAAACTTTCAGTTCTCTTAGGGGTGGTAGGACCACCTAGATTTGCCAATCCCTGAGATGTTACATCAATAGGGGAAAAAATATTCTCTTTATAATTCTGAACTATTCAGTGATCAATGTAAAAAGGAAGTCCAGTGCTTAAATTCCAGGACTAGGGATTAGATGATCTAGATTTTATTACATTAGATACATCTGTGATGAAAAAACAGCTCCCTTGAAAACCTTGAAAGTTTGGCTATTAACTTCAAAAGACCCACGATTTCTCCCTTGCTGTTAAAGTTGGAGTTAGTAATTCAGGTCAGCCTTTTGAAAAGGCCTCAGAACTACAGATCTTAAAAGAACACAGAGTATCCCAAATATGAAGCATCCAGCACTGTGAACTCCTTTATGCAAATTCTGTACCCATTTTTTTCTTACTTGATTTTCCCATGCAGAAAATAAGAAAAATTATTTTTGTTTTTATTGAGAGGTTTAACTTACTGGTATTGGATCATTAATCAATGAAAATAATAATAAAAAAAATTTAAAAGAAAAGATACTAAAAACGGCATGTGATTAATCTTCTTGTGCTTCCTCTCTTCCAGTGTTAGGTCAAAACTGTATTTTCAGTTTTCCACATAAACTTCCAGTTTTCAAGTTGCATTCAGGGATAGAATAAAAAGAAGGGAGCATTTTGGTGAAATCATTCTCTCTAAAATATACCTGAAAACTACACTAAAGACATCATTTCAGTAAAATTGAAACTGGTTTATTTTTTGGGGAATTTTAAAAAAGCTACTTTTTTTTTCTCTGAATCTTGTTAAAACAACAGGTTTCCACATTTTTTTCTGAAAATATTTTATATAAAGTCATAGAATCCTTTAGGTTGGAAAAGACCTCCAAGATCATCAAGTCCTACCATTAAACCAGCACTACTAAATGCACACTAAACCATGTCCCTAAGTGCCACATCTACACATCTTTTAAACACCTCCAGGGATGGTAACTTCACCAGTTCCCTGGGCAGCCTGTACCAATGCTTGGCAACCCTTTCCATGAAGAAGTTTTTCCTAATGTCAAATTAAAACCTTCCCTGGTCTTCTTTAAGCCACCTTTTCTCCAGACTAAACAACCCCAGCTGGTCCTCATAAGAATTCTGCTCCAGACCCTTCACCAGCTTCATTGCCCTTCTCTGTCTTTCTCATAGTGAGAGGCCCAGAACTGGACACAGGATTTGAGGTGTGGCCTCACCAGTGCTGAGCACAGAGGGACAATCACTGCCCTGGTCCTGCTGGCCACACTATTGCTGACATAGGCCAGGATGCCATTGGTCGTTTTAACACAGCTGGATCATGTTCAGCTGCTGTTGCAGCACCCCCAGGTGCTTTTCCTCTTTTCAGCCACTCTGCCCCGGCCTGTAGCGCTGCTTGGGGTTATTGGGACTCAAGGGCAGGACCCAGAACTTGGCCTTGTTGAACCTCCTGCAACTGGCCTCAGCCCATTGATTCAGCCTGTCCAGGGCCCTCTGCAGAGACTTCTTGCCCTCCAAAAGATCAACACTTCAGCCCAGCCTGGGGTCATCTACAAACTGAATGTGTGTGTCCTTAATCCCCTCATCCAGATCATTGACAAAGATGTTAAACAGGACTGGCCCCAAAAATGAGCAGAAACACCACTAGTGACTGGCTGACAAGGGGCTGTTTACAACCAAGCAGCATATCCAGATAGAATAACCCCAGCTACTTCAAGGTATAAGAAAAAGAAAGGAAAATCAAGGAAAATATAAAGCTAATATTCCAAATTTCCATAAAACAGAGTAAAAACACTCAGGCTTTATTTTTGCTGCATAAATATTTAAGTTAAATATAGACATGAAAAGGTCAAACTTGCTCCCACAGGAAGCCAAGGAACAATCTGAGTTTCCTTTTCAGGTTTAGAATTAAGTTATGTAAAGATGTCTTCAAATGTGGTTAAGGATGGGGGAGAGGAACACCCATTCCTGTGCAGTTACTCTATGGAAGAAGACTGGAGCTCCTGAAGGCACTTGGATAGACTTCTACATGCCAGAAGTTATGAGTCATGTGTCTGAGACAGTGAACCTGAAGAGACTGGAGAAAAATTCTGCTAGAGCCACAGAACCACAAGTATTTGTGTCCATTTAATATAAATATCAATATAAAAATCCTGATACCAAAAGCAGCATTATATCCTTGCCTAAGAACTGCATTATCATAATGTGCTATTCACTTTTTCATAGAACAAGCTCAATAATTTTATCTAGAATTTTATTTGACTTTCTAAACTTTTTATTGTCCCTCCTAGAACATTCACTCAAATGTTATGAACAGTCTTTACTCTTATTGAATAGTGCTTTACAGTTCTCCAGATATATTCTGGTTAAGTACAAAGCCTGAATAGTGTCACATTTAAAGGAATTAGATGTTTTTATTAGGAACCTAAATAACTGACCTACTCTTAAAGAGATGACATTCATTGTTACATATAAAAAAAAAAAGTGATCAAGATTTCAGATATTCTCTCTACTTAATATTGGGAGCAAGAACTAAATATTTCTGGAGATCAGTTGGGAACCCCAGTGGAAGCAAAGCACTGGTTTGATTTGATTTGTACCCTGTGAGCCAATTGCTTTTGAAAATCAGATTTTTTTAGCACACTCTCCATATATCAGAGTTAGCAGTACCTGTGACTGGGTACTGTAATTGATCTGTTTTGGTTAGCATTCCTACCAGCAAACCCACTTGTTAGGGTACTGCTGAAGAATGAGAACAGTATGGTTGGCAAAGGAGTAAAAGCAGACTATATTGAAAATTCAAATATTTGTAGAAACATATGAGGGACAGTTTCCACAGCTTGTTGTCACAAAAAATTGCAAGTGCTGTTTCAGAAAGTGTTTTTCAATTATAGTAACCAGGTTACTAAAAGAAATTTCAGACTGTTTATTTATTCTTTAGTTGAAGTATAACTTAAAATTATTTTAGCATGGACTATCTGAAGAGATATGACATAGTTGGATGGCAGTGCCCCTTGCACAATGGCCAGAGGGTTTTGCTGGAGGAAAAATGCACAGAACACAAACTGAGAGTTGGTTAATGGCAGCTTGAGACAGATATTCAAAGGATTTGTCAGGTAGCTTAGAGAAAATGGAAAGAAAATGAGGAATTTCCATACCATCAGAAATCTTTATTTTAACAGATCACTGAGTATCATTACTAGTTTATGTATTCCAATCCAATACCTTCAGGAAAAACTCCAAGTCAGTGATAAAAAAGGGACAAAAAGGAAAGGTGATACATATAAAATCCACTGACATCCCCTTCAAAAAACCCCAACCAAACCCAAAACCTTACAACTGTAGCTGACCCCCAGGATATTTGGTTGAAATCCGAACAGAGCTGCACTCTACCTGCTGAGCAGCTTCCAGATACGCCCTTTCGTCTGCATGTCTGAACAAATCTTACCAGTTTTTCCACTCTGCACCAGGAGATTTATTAGTAGAGCATCATAACGGATTTGCAAAATTATGTTAGCTAGGGAAAAAAGTATTGAATTATTTGGAGTGGTATTAGGGCCTTCAGGACTGCTATTTTGTGTGCAATCTAAAGGTGCTTCCAGTAGTAAAATATCCTGGGACAGTATACCAAGTTATTACTCCAGACATGGCATTGGTCCATCTTTGTGTCATTTCTGTGCACCTCTGCACATCTCAGAAAAATCTGTGAGTTGGTTTGCCTCAGTAGATACAATGCTGAGTTTTCCAAGTGATCTCAGTGAGTGTTAGGTTGGTATGCTCTGTAAAAAAGCAATACATTTGCTTCTTTGGTGTTTTAGGAGATTCTGCAAAGGTTAGTCAAAAGAAGGCGGGAGAAGGTGAGTCACCCCATGCACTTCTAAAGACATCAATAATAAAAGAGAAATCACCAAATGAAAAACATAGATACTTTTAATTGTTCCATCTCTGCTTATGTGATAGGTGTAACTTTTTCATTAACAATGCTACATTTGCCTTGAAAAAAAAAACAAAACAGGAGAGCAGAATTTGTAAAATTGTGTTATTCAAACGCATATGTCAATTTAGTTATAAGGATGTATTCTACAAATCTGGAAATTCATTCACAGATGCTATTAACATTGTTCAAACTGCTAAAATATGGTGTAAATATTTTCAGCATTGACAAACCAAAAGAAATATTTTCTTCACTTTTTTTTCTCATTACAACTTGTATGAATCTGCCCCAAGTACAACGTAGAATAGAAGACAGCTTAGGAAGTGTTCTTACTGCACATCAAAATCTTTCACTTTATACCTCATTATTTCTTATAAGATGTGGCCTGTTAGCTCAAAACCATATTCACCCTGTTCTTTCTTTTATAGTCTTCCAATTGTTAGAAATAATTTTTCATCACCTTTCTTGCTAGAAGTAATTTTTCTCCTAAAAGTATATTTTTGTTTTAAAAGAACAAACCACCCCCAAATTTTATATGGCATTTCATATCTTAAAAGTCCTTCTGTAAGTAGTGTACTCTCAACATCTTAAACCAGCAAAGGTGCAGCACATTTGATCAATCCTTAAAGACTGTCTTGTTACAGAGATCCATTCCTCAATGAATAAATATAAAACACCTATCATTTCACATTGGCTATTTGAGAACTGATCTTAATGCAGGGTAGTAAATATTTCCAATAGTAAATATTCCACATCTTAATATTTTCTGTGAAAGACATGATCCTAAGACATTAGAACCTATGGATATTATCCAGTTAGAGTGAGAGCAAGATATCTGCCCCAAGTTTCCCATCTTATCCTATGCTCCATCCAGAAGTCATTTCTTCTGTTTTAAACCATGAGAAACTGTCTGTGGTAGGCACTGACAATTCTACCACTTGCATACAAACAGAAAGAGTTTCTCCAGAAACAAATAAGCATTATAAAACTTGTAGATGCAAACAGACAACTCCAACCTTCTTTACCCCTACTCCCAAAAGTTCCTCAGACTCTCTGCTCTGCCTCCACTTCTCCTCACTTCCCTGCTTGCCTCCTGGCAGCCTTTGGCTGGGCAGGTTTCATGGTGTCAGCCCTGTTTAGTTTACCAGGCAGGCACCAACGGGGCAGAAATGTGTCAGCATCTCTGGTGGGGAGAGGCAGGAGAAAGCCCTAAAATCTTCTAATTATCAGAAGACTTACTTGAAATTAATGTTGTTGGTAATTCTGTGCTTTTATAAAATTGGCTAAAATTACTGAATGTATTCAGAAGCTCTCACAGGGATGACATATACCCACCCAGATTTGATTCAGAGGTACAGTGCTCCTATAAATCCCTTTCTCTTCCTCAGCATGCCTAATAGTACCACAGGCTTCATAACTTCCACGTATGCTGCCAGGGAGGTCTGCTTAATAATGTCCTGTCTGAACAGGAGCTGCATGATGAGCTCATATAGTGTTCTGAATAACAGATAGGGAATGTTACTGTAATTGTGGAGTTCATTACATATAGATGTAGATCTACAAAAAAAGATATGTACACAGCTTTCTCCAAACCTTATTTTCTAACCAGGTCGTCTGCCCTCTGGTTGCTCTTTCCAAGTAGAGTTCTGATCTCACCTGTTCCAGCATATATGATGCAGTAATTCCATGTGATTCAATGAATATGTAATAATCAATGAGAACAGAATCTCTGCATTTTTAAGGAACAGTATTTGAAAGAACACCACTAAATTACTAAATGAAATGCTCAAGTCTGACCCTCTTTAACTCATAGGTAAAATACCCCTCACTGAGGCCTTGGATTCCATCCATAATCCATACTTAATCAATTTCACCAAATGCTATTCAACCAGTAAATTGTGTCAGAAAACGCCAAGTAGTTGATTCTCTAGAGAAGACAAGGGAAAGAAGAAAACAGGTTAGAGTAGTTGGAATATTTTTTTACAAATATTTGAAACTTATTAGAGGTTTGAACTATTAAATTTTCAACATAGTGAAATCCTGAATGTAATGCATCTGTCATTAAAGCCTCCAGATTTAAACCTGCAGATACATCTCACTGTATAAATGTACTGCAGACTGGTAAAAATGAAGAGTCATAATTTATTTGTATCGGCCACAGTGAAGTATCTGAGAGGAATTTCAAGCTAAATGGGATATAAATGAGTTGGGTCAACAATTTTCTCTTAATTTCTTTAGACTTAACATTGGACTATGATATAGTGACCACAGAGAGATGCTGAATTTTGTTGTAGAATGATAAGCTCAGGCTGTTTGCTCTGTGTGCATGAATATGTGGCCAGCTGAAAGAGAGCATTTTGTGTGATGGGCTTCCTTGTTGGCTTGTAGGCCCTTCTGCATTGCTGCACCTCTCCATGTGGGCTTTCCCATTATGTCTTCCAGTTGTGTTTTCCTCAATATGAAAAACTCATCCTCGTGTTCTGCATTAAACCACTCCACTGAGTGGCCGGAGGTGGTGAACACATCTTTTCCAACAGTGTTTCATGCAGCTTTTGGAGCAGGTTTCTCGAAGATGAAGATGATGCTGGGTTCCTGGGGACTCAACCAGCATCTGGCGATCCACCCAAGGGTCCCGCTGCAGCCCGACGAGCACCACTAGGTGTCAGCGCAGCGCCGCGGATTGCAAATCTATTAAGTGACACAGGGACGACAATGTAATTAGCAAAAATAGTTTAAAATGTGTTTCTCTTTCCTTCCTATTGCTTTTAAACCACTTTTGTATTTTAACTTATTTTCCTTTTTTCCCTCTTTTGATTTTTCAGAATTTGGTAGTCCAACAACCTGGCTTCCATAGTACTTTTCTTACGCTAGCTGTGATGACAGAGCAAGTGCTATGTTGACATAGCTTGGTCTTTCATTCAGACTGAAACTTATTCCATAAAACTTTCACAATCAGAACGAAGCAGAAGCATTAAGCACACACAGCAATCCTACTTGAACATATTTCCTTAAACATATAGGTACACCTTATTCCTTTTTGATTTGGTGTAATAATCTGTTATCTTTTTTCATGCATGTTACACTGATTTCATGCATGAGTGGAAAGGACAGATGATTTATTAGGAGAACCCTATTCATCCTGCTGAGCAGACTTGGGTTTGAAATTGATAGGTACTTAAAGAAATACAATATCTCAGGTCACAGTTATGAAAATACATTTCTAGTTGCAGCTTCATTAAAGGTTTTCTTTTAAGAAAATATAGGCAATAGAGATCTTAGCTGTTGTTCATCTTTGCATTCTACATAAAAATTATACTAATGAATGATTTGACCAGAATGATTTTCTACAGCTTCTGTTCCTGCTTTTGTATTGATTTCTTTATTCATCCATAATTATGGTACAGAGTATTATAAAATGAGATTTGATTTTGAAACATTGCTTGTAACTGGTGACCCTTCAAAGTCTGAAAAACCGAGGCATCAGTTGAATTACATTCATCTGTCACCAAATATTTTTTGGAAATATTTTTAATAGGACTTAAAAATCCATTAAAATATGATTAAATTGTGAGGCCTGTAGTTCTGCTTTAATTAACATCTCCTTGCTGTAATGATAAATCACCATTCAGTATAGTAGTGAGGATATTTCTAAATTGTAAGCCCTGAGTAATTTGAGTGTTGCTGCCAAGATAGAACCACCCAAATTAATAGAAAGCTGATTAATGACACTTTCTCTGAATAGAGTGCTGAAAGTTGGAGCAATACCTCCATGAGTTAATGAGATGCCCTCTCTTCCTTCAAGAAATTCTTGCAGTGCAAAAGTCAGAGGTTTCGTTTAGAAACTGTTTAAGTCGTGGTGATGTTTTACTTCCAAAGGCCAGGTCAGTTGTAGATGTTAAGACTTAACCCATTAAACTTCTGCTTTTCTGCTGCTGGTGGTTTTTTAACAATTTAGGCTTCACAATGAACATCAAGCTGACATGGAAATGCTGGATAGTTTTTATGACCCACCCAAACTATAAATTTAGATTTTTCTCTGGGTGGTTAGAAATCCTTGTGTCCTTGCATCTACTGTTCTGAAATACAGCCACTGAACTGAGAAGAAACTGCATTTTCATCTCTTGCATACTTTCATTATTTTACTTTTACACCATGAAAGATTGTTGATTTTTTTAAAGGGTGGTGGAAATCTTGATTATTTCCACTAAATCAAAACATTAGATACTTTCACTTTAAAAATTAAATTTAAAAATTAATATCACTAGTTTGGCTGTTCCAAACTTTTAAAGATATGGAGTAAAAAACTTTAGTTCACTGAAATAAAATATTTCTTTGATATGCTCTGCACTGATCATTACCATTTAGGAGAGACCTTGTGGTTATAACAGATATTTCAAGGAAAACATCAGTTCAGCACTCAGAAGCTGTGAAGAAGCAAATAGAGTGTTGAAAATTATTAGAGAAGAAATAGAGAATAAAGCAGAGAACATTATTGAAACACTTTACAAATCCATGGGGAGCTCACATCTTGAAGAACAGGTATAATTCCAGTCAGCCCATTGCAAAAAAAATAATGTAGTAGAACTGGAACAGGTACCGAAAAAAAAGGACAAATTACGCTCAAAATTATGTGAGTTTTTCATAAAAAGGGTCAACAAACATACTGCATCTCTCCATCCTATAAAGACATGAGGGAGAAATGATAAAGTTCTGTAAAATCATGAATAGCATTAAAAAGTTGAATAGAGGGCAACAGAACACTGTCTGATACATTACAAGAAGTAGGCACAGTAAAAGAAACAATACAAGAGAAGTTCAAAATAAGTAAAAGGGTAAGACTGCTTCAAAAAACACTAATTTAAACTGTGGAACTCCTTGCCATAAGGTATTACATGGATGTTAAAAGTTGTAATGGTTTGAAAAAACATTTGAAGAGTTTTATAAAAAAAACCACAGAGTGGTCTTAAATCTGTGGATCCTTGTGATATTCATGTGATTTCATGTGGAGTTTTGCTTGTGGGGAATTCGACTGTCTGAGGCCCATCATATTTATTTCAGAGCAGTGCATTCAAATTCAGTTCATTGCAAAGCAAGCCACAGAAGTTTTAATAAATGTGGCCAGGTCAGAGTCTGCCAGAAGAAGGTCCAATCTCACGGCTGGTCATAAATGAAGGAAGACTTTTATGGTGTTTTTTGTCATATGGTGTAATGAGAAATGCAGAACCATGCTGAGACTTCCTGCCACCTTAAGAAATGAGAGCAGCTGTCCCTCAAGCAAAAATTTTATTAGTGTGTTGGTTACTTGTCCAAAATATTTTCCTCTGCCTATCAATATTGCTTTTATTGTGCCCAAGTTTAGTTCAGCCAGCTGTTCCTAGTCATAGCACTAACCCCTCTTGTGTTCTGGGACAGCTGGAGAGGGGTAGTTTATGGCAATTTGTTTCATTGGTCGGCAATGAGTAGAAAGTTAATTTACTGAATGAGAAAGTGATGTAGAGCTGAATGTCACGTATCTCTAGCATTTGATTCTACTGAGTATGACAGATTCCCCAGAGAAGTTGTACAGGTATGTTAAATGGAATGAGAGAAGAGACTGTAGCATTTCCAGTCCAACACTTCAGAACTCGTATCTACCATTCCCCTCTGTAAAAGTGAAAGACAGTAGTGAGGTTTAGATTTTTAAGATTTCTGTCTTCAGCATCTTCTTTTTCACATCCTATAGAGTAGCCTTATTTAACAGTGAGTCTTTTAGGTTTTACTGGTCCCTAAAAATCTAGGACAGCTAATATAATTTAAAAGGATAGGATTTTGTAAATCTTTTTTAAAACTTTCATGATAAACAACCTTACAATAATCTTTAAGAAGCTGTTTTTCCTCTACCTTTCAGAAGCATTAGCTTTAGACAAACAGAAGAACAACTACAAATCCTTAAATTGCTATAAACTTATTTCCTTGGGTTACGTTTACCTCCCTTGGGGCACCAAAAGTGCTGAACTCAAGTGAATTTTTAATTTTGCAGGGTTAATAACCATCAGTTCAGTGTGACTCTCATAATACTGCTGGCTCTAAAGGTGTGTAAGTGACCTATTGATTTCCTTGGCATTTTGTGGCTTGTTCTGATATGAGCACAGCGTTTTTTGAAGTCATCGTGGTGCAATGACAAACAGTCAATATACTCTGCCAGTGCTCTGTTATTGAAACCTTTTACCCAGTGGTTACACAGTATTGCCTGGAAAGGTACCGATTGAGCCATGCTGCTGGTTTATACTGAAGGCTTTTCAAGGAGCTCCTCACTCAGCTGTGACTGTTTCAGTTCGCGGAGCGTTCTTTATTTGCTTAGCCTTATTCTTCCCCTTAAATTACACATTAAATATAAATCTGCATCCTGATACATCACAAAGACAACGCTGTACTTCTAGCAGACAGCAACCCAGAGAGGTGATGTAATGTTTTTGGACTGTCTCAGCTCCCTGGAGCAAGACAGGTTGGAATTCCCCCCATGTCAAAGACCTGTCCGCCTGTGAGATATAAACACAGGTTAGCTTAGCCTAAATCTGGTGGCAAGCAGTGCTGCAAATGCTGGCAGAACTCCTTTCTCTCCTTTAAAGGGTAATAAATAAATAGCTCTCCAAATTCTCAAAGGCAACATATGCAGTCATCTCATGATGTGAGAAAGCACACAATGCTCGTTTGCCCCTTTTGCAGAGCTCAGCTTTTCTACCCCAACAGGACACCATTGTGTGAAGTGTGCCCTCTTTTGCCTGACACTTCCCTTGAGTCTGGACTTTGCAGTTTAATCCTTACCTCTGGCAGATGGGTCTTGCCCCTGGTGCTGACAGAGCTTTGTCTCACTTCACCTCCTTCGCTTCCCATTCCCCTCAACCTGCACCTGTCAGGAACACCCTCTCCATTTCCTTTCTTTGATATAAGTGATAGGGAATGTCATTTTTATCCTACACAATACCCATACCAAAACTTGCTATCACTAAACTTTTTAGTCCCTACTGTGCAAATGATCTAATTGTACAGAGGTCTGGGAGCTGTCTGGGAGGTGAGTGTCAAAGACCAGGTGACACTGGGTCTCCCCTCTCCATCTGTTAGGATATGAAATCCCCTGCAAGACCCCTGCCTTTCAGTCACTGATCTCACACAAACAAAAGCTCTACTCACATCTCTTGTAGAGAGAAGAGCTGAGAGGAGAAAGGGAAAAGGACAGAAAAATGCAGCTTATCTTCAACCCCTTTTTCTCTGACATCATGCATGTTGCGCCATCTCTCAAAATCAGGAAGTAGAGGTGCAGGGCAGTGGCGTGCAGGGAGAAACCTCTTTAAGCACAGGGCTTAAGGGGAGCCACCAGCACTGGCATTACCAATCCTGCAACATTGTTTTGTGTTTTGTATTTTGTGTCACAGTACTAGAAAATCGTTTGTGACCTTTTTTTAGTGCTACTCCAAGGCAGAAGCCCTGCAAGGAGTGGAGAAGACTTCAGCTTACGTTCTATTTACTTCCACTATTAAATAAGACAATAAACAGTGTTGAAAACAAGGCTTCAAGTCCACCTCAGCCCACTATTCAATCACAAAAACAGCCCTATTTGTATTATTCCCTATGTTTTCTCATAAACTCTGTAAGCATGAAGTACCAACATTCTTTCCCATGAATTCCTGAAAGGAGTAAAACCTTCAAGTAGAAATCCGATCAAATGGTCTTTCAGAGAAGTATATAAGAATTGATTCCTCCTTTAGGACACCTCTTAACTGAAAGCTTACTGCAGAAGAATAAAAACTTGCCAAGGAAATTTACCAGACCCATTCACAGGTATGAGTCTGAGTTTCTCACCATTAAGGACAGTAAAGAAAGTAAGGAAACAGTAAGGAAAATTAGCATAAATTGCTTGTCAGTGTGAAGTCAGCTAAAGGGTATTAAAATTACACCGATGCATGCACTCAGGGGTGAACTGACCTTTGACCATTCCAGCTTCTAGCTACTTCAAACTTGAATTAATCCCCATGATATTTAAATTGTTTGAGCAAATGCACATGAAAATAAAATCTTTAGCTGAATCATCTTAATTTTCTTGAAAAATCCCATGCACAGATGATCTTAGAGTAAAATTGGTTATGATTTATTCAGAAAATGATACTGAGATATAAATTATGTTCTGTGCTGGCTCACAAGGCTTCTGTTCTTTGAAATTCCTACCTAGCCTAAAAAACACCAGCTAAAACGAGGAGAGCCTGTCGCTGAGGTGATAAAGCTGACAGACAACTTAATTATCTTGGCCAAGAAGAATTTGCTTTCCTGGACAATTGGAAGTGAGGAAGCCAGCTTGCTTTTAGTATCCCAGCAATAATTACGTCTATTATAATATCAGGACACAGTACTTTCCAGTCACTGTCTCTATGAAAATGGATGTTGGGAATTGGTATATTTATATTTATAATATTTATATTTACAGAAATAAATGTTATGAAACGTGTTCTCTGGAACAAGTACACATTTCATGTTGAGGAGATAAGCAGTGCAGAATGATGTGAATCACTGAAACAAAGCAGTCCCTCTGTTTGCATGGAGAGCGAATGATGACCAGGTGTGTCTCAGCTGGAAAATCAGAGCATGAGCATAGCCTACTGGCTTCTGGTAAAATTGCATTAGCAGTAATTGTTTTTGAAAGGGGCTTTGCTCTTTAAAATTTTACATGGACTGCAAAAAATTTTCCCTCCTTTAAACTTTTGCATGTTGTCCTAATGGAAAATCAAAAAGAAATGTTTGATCCCCTAATTAGTGAGTTACTAAAGCTACTGCTAACACTCCATACTTCATTCTGAATGAAATCAAAATGAATTTGCCTATTTTATTGCTTATTTCAAGAAATATCATGAGTTCTGTGTTTCCCTATGGGCCCATGAAGTTAAAGGTGTGCTTAGTTTTGCATATTAATAAGTAAGAGCAATATGGTTATCCACATACAAGTGTTCTGAACAGGATAGAAGGAAGCTGCACAAATACATATTAAATTAGTTCATTAAGGGAATTAAAACTGCTAAAAGAAAATCCACCTCTACCGCTTTAGCTGAAACTACATTCATTGCATGTAAGCATGAGCTATGAAACATGGCAATAATAGCTCAGAAATCAGGATCAATATTTGGCTTTTGTGGCAACCTTTTATTCATTAAGTATGATTTCTAGCCATTCCAGATCTAGAGCTCTTAGTTCTTTCCTAGGACAAAACTTGCATGGCTCCTAAGGAGAGCTTGTACCTTCACAGGGAATGGGTGCAGCACTGCACCATACACTTCTTAAACATGATGGCTCTCTCATCTTGTCACTGTGGCACTATATACCTCTCTAGTACCTCAGAGGAACTTCTTGCTTTCCTTTAAATAGAGTTTACAAAGACTGTCTAGTCTTTATTGTTTGGCCTTGCATATCTGTGAATCTGTGTCGTATGTCAGCTACCACAGCATGAAAACAGCAGAAAGAGGCAGTGCAGCACCTGCACAGAGACAACACAGGGGATGGGTGGCTCAGTGCATCCCATTTCAGCAGCAGGCAGGTGAATGAAGTAAGGAGGCTGCACACCTAAAAGATCTGGGTGTTTGGTCAAATCTGGGTTTGGGGTGCTTCTGTGAACAGAGTCTATGAAACATGACACGTTATCAATTAATAATAGTTTTGACTACAAAAACCAACAGCAAATGTATTTTCTTTGCAGAATATTTGCTTTAACCTTGAATCATCTAAACATATACAGACTATAGATGTTAAGGAGCAGAGTTGCATGCCAGCCAGAGGACCTTCAAAGTTGTTATCAAATCTCTCAGAGTAGATGGGAGGCTGATAACATGCTTGTTGTCTTTGGCTTGTTTCAGTTTCCTTGCTTTCAATCTCATTGCTGATCTCCAGCAGCTTCTCTGCTTGCAATTCTTATTTGACCTTTTTGTTGCAAAGTTATTGTGGAGGCTTTAAATAGTTCTTTATGAGATCTCAGTGGGTATTTCAATCTGAAATTCAGGAATAGTCCTTGTTATAATCCTAAGAATCAGCATATACAAGCTGACCTGCAGCTTAGTGTTCATTTCTGTCCCAGATGTCTATTGTCTCTCACAGTAGGTACAGAAGAGCACAGTATAAGGAAGAAAACTCTTTATTAAAACTGCTGTGAAACAGGAATTACAGGGTTAGTGTGAAAATTTGAATTGTTCAACTGAAATGTCCTTAACATTATTTTGAACTTTTTTGGTTACTGCTAATGTTAGAATAATAAGAATTTATTTATTTTGCCCAACTGAAGTAATATTATGCATTTTACACCCAAATTGCTTCTAAATCAGTACAGTTGTAAAAAACTGCAGATTACAAATAGGTTCTAATTTTTCTCCTAGAAAAGGATCTGCAGATTGAAAATGTATTTGTACTATCAGGGCTTAGATGGGCTAATCATACCTCTAAACTTCAAAAGAAAAATGGTTCAATTTTTGTTGTGAGAAAAAAGAGACAGACTGTGCAATTAGAGCTTGCAACAAACAAAAACCTGAAGATTACATAGCATTCTGATTTTTTTCCTGATGTTGATTTGCAATTTATTTTCCCAGATGACCTCAAGCAAGTACCTTAGAATTACATCCACTGATTTCCGTGGATCTTTTCTTTAAAGAACATTATTAATCATTATGGGGAACGGAAAATAAATAAGAATAATAAAGAATATTTGGGAAAAAATAGGAATATATGGACCAGAATGTTTTGGGGGGGTGTTTTGTAGTGATGACCATTAAAGAGAGAATTATGGGCGAATTTCTCTTTTAACAGAAGGATTCTGAAACCTTGTATTCCTGCACAGCAAGATAGATAAGCTCTGTTATACAAATAATTATTGCTGCTGCCACTCTCCACATGGTCCCACTTTTATTTTTATTTTTAAATTGACACCTTTCCTTCTACTATTCATTCCATTTCATCACCAGCTCATGTTTCTTTGCTTCCCATTTATCAGAGAGAAAGAAAAGAGTTATTCTCATAACCAGGAGTTAAGCTAGAGGGATTTGTATTTCTATTTTGCTCAGTGTCACTTAGACAAAAGCTCACAGCAATAAAACACAGCTAGTATTGGAACATGTAGTAGTTTGTTGATGGTTTGTGATACAGCAAATGTGCTTTCTTTAAGAGTTTTCAGTTCCAGCAACAGCAGTGTGAATATTTCTATGACTTTAAATGCTTCACCTCTAGCAATTTCTACTAGAATTTTCCTGTGCATGTGAAAAATAGACGTCCTTTAATCACATTTTTAAGGCAATGATTTGTAATGACACAGTGGCACTGAATCAGGTGCATTGTCCATCAGCTGTGAAATCTTGGATGATTTCAAGCAGAATCTTGTAATAGGCTGAATTAGCCACAGCCCATTTTACTAGTTACTGCATGTTACTGCACTTTAAATAGCATTGGGCTATTTTATGGAAGCCACATCCTTTATCTCCACTTTTTAGCTGGCCCAGAAAGTGTTGTATAAGTACCATTTCCTTCTGTTTTCAAAGAAATTACAACTGCCATCTCCAGGCTAAGACATTCTGATAAGCATCTTGGTACTAAGAAGCATGAAATTGAAATGGACCCAGTGCACTCTGCCCTTTTACCCAAATGAGATCCAGAGCATTGTTCTGACTTTCTTATTTCCATCCCCAAACCCAAAGGACAGTTTTAAACATTATCTGATAGGGTAGGCCTCATAGAGTCCTTAAAATCACTGTGCTTCACATTTCATTTCAAGAGTGATTAGCAAAGGACTCAAAAAGTCTTTGTTGACCATAAATTAACATGAGTTGCCCAGGTTTTGGTACAAAAATATATGACTAGTAGCTCTGCTCAAACTGAATGGCATAAATCCCCGGGGATGTGCTTATCAAAACAGGACCACGTGTTCTGCATTATTAACTAAGGGCTGTTTACTCAGATAAGTCAATATGTAGAAGAAATTCTAAAAGAACATTTTGTTCCACAAAAAGAGTTGAGCTGAAAATATATTCAAGCTTTAGCTTTCATATTGGTCAACCTTTTGTTTTCATCTTTCATACCAGCGGGGTAGTGGAAATCCCATTTCCCAGATAGCACAAGCTGGCTGAGAGCAATCATTTTCTTCATTTCATTTAATTTCTTGTGCAGAATGGGCTAAGGATATAGCCTGGAGGCACCCCAGGGTTGGATGCACTAAGATGCCAAAGCACTAAATTGAACAGGAAATTCAGAATAAAAACAAATAGCAACAAAATCTATGTGAAATGCTCAGACAGTAATTCTAGTACCTCAGAGTACTCGGCGTTATCTTTCTCCTGACTGACAATAACATGCATAGAAAATATATAGCAGCAGCAGGGTCATGGGGGCCATTTCTATAGTCAACCAGAGGATAGTTAAAGACGATTCTGATACTCATTTCTTTATGTGAGGTGCTCTGTCTACATATTCCCCTACATGGCACATAATATTTCCCTCTCTTGGAGGTTTTCTATAATGAGAATAAATTGACACAGGGCAGAGAGTGAGTGCCACCTTTCCTTTGCTTCTTTGTGCTTGTCCAAATGGAACATAAAATGCAAATGAATCAGAACAGAAATGTTTTGCCCACTTTTGGCTCATACAATTTGTGACCCATGTTTCACATGTGAAAAGGAAGATACAAAGTCTGGGGCATTTAAGAAGCCACTCACGAATTTACTTTGCTTACAGATTTGCACCCAATACTCTTATGTGCAGCTTTAGGCAGAGCAGTATCTCTTAGAAAGTTTCATCATGCATTATGGTCAAGAGATAAAATTTAAACAACTGCAAATTGAACATAATACTTTGGTATTATTGTTAATATTTTTTTTGTTGGCAATACAAAGTTTCTGGAAGGTAAGATCAGTTTTATGGCCAAATCAAAAAGTGAACATCAAGTGGCCATAGACATGGCTTCAGTAAAAAGAAAACAGTGTGCAGTAAGTTTACCTGAAGTCAGCTGGGCAGCTGAGAATTGCCTGGTCACTTCCAGAAACTGTATAAGGAAACAAGTACTTCAAGCTTGAAAGCCACTGTAATGGTGATATCTAGATATTAAGTAGCATCTGCTCATATGGCAGTGCACTGAGATAGTTAACACTGATAAGGAAGACTACAGTCTTGTTAGCAAGTCTAGCAAATTCATGCCGGGGTTTTGGTTTTTCCATGCTATGGAGCCTTAGCTTCCTCTTCACGGCAATTGCTGAAAGAAATTTAAAATCAGTTGAATTTATTCATAGACTTCACTAGAATCAGCATAATTTTTTTACAACAGTTTTGTTAAAGAATTTAGATGTTTAGATTGATAAATCATGATGAAAGCAAAGCCTAATTTTGTTTGTTTCCATCAGTATTTTTCAACTAAACAAACCATTTTCCTGTTCATCTAAGACAAAGAACTACGTTTCAAGTACCTGGAAAGTGTCACTAACTGCTTTGCTAAATCAAACCTTTGACGTGGAGTGAGGTTTTAGTCTCATGGCTATCCTACATTTTGTCATTCAATGACACAGTATAATCTCAACAAAAGTATTATTCATAATTTCTTAATAAAGGTTCCACACAGACATCTGTAAAGTATTTGAAACTGATTGGTATGACAGACAGTATAGATGTGCTATAATATGTACATAAATGATACTAATAGCTTAGTAAAGATTTGGTCTTGTAGCAAATTGTAACATGAACTCTCTCCTGGAACTGTACCAATGCACATGTGCCATTGTGTCCCTCCTCTGCTGCAGCATCGAGCAGGGTTTATGTGCAGAAAGAAGCCATGTGCAGAAACAAGCTGCCCTGCATATGCAGGAGATTGCTTTAGCAGTTCTTCTGTCAGGGCTCCACTTAACCCTTCGGCATTAAACACGCAAATACTTCAGTGAAAGTACAGTGAGAACATGGGGGAAAACAGCTTTATTTCTGAATTTCCTTCCATAATACCCTCGATTTTTTTCACATAGCTTTCTCTCAAGCCTACTTCTGTTACTTTGTAACTTTTCATGAGGTCGACTCGGAGTTTTTTCTGTGGAATTATGCCTTTATTTCAGAGAAACTGTAGAAGACAAACTTCACTAAAACACTTGTATTACTCATACCTAGAAGAACAAGCCTAAAAATAAAATGAAATAAGGAGCTTCTCATCATTGCTTCTGCTTATTTTCTATCCGGTCCATTAGTGACACTGTGGCACTAAACACTGATCATTTTTTTTCTTCCATGGAGAATATATATTTCAACTAACACTAGGAATGAATATTTCTCTGTTTTTCTCAAGTTTTTAAAATTTTCCAGTGAATTCTAGATCACTGCCTTCGTTGCCACCATAGAAAATACATTAATCAGATAGGAGAACCCCATCTATTTTTACCAGAACACAGAAACTGTTTCAAAGACAATAATTCTAATTCCAGGAAGAATTTTAGAAAAACATAGGAAATGGCCAATATGTCTCAAATAAAGAGCTATTCCATGAAGGAAAGAAAAGGGGGGAAATTGTAACAGCAGATGTTTGTCATGAGGTTTTGCTGGAGAGACCAGTAAACTACTTTGCTTTGAAAGGGAATTCAAGAGAACGGCACCGTCTACTCTACAGACCAGCCGCCTGTTTTTATAGCATCGTACCTGCTCCCTCTTGTGGCTGCTTCCCAGGGATTTTTCCTGTCAACATCGTACAGGCCACAATGACGCGAAGGTGAACTACGAGCAGAGATTCTACGTCTTACTTGTATTGCATATGCACTCCACAGGTTTCCTTTGGGGTCATTTTTCCCTTAACATCATAGAAGGATGGAATCATGGAATGGTTTGGATTGGGAGGGGGTCTTGAAGGTCATCCAGTTCCAACCTCCCTGCTATGGGCAGGGACACCTTCAACTAGATCAGGTGGCTCAGAGCCCCATCCAGCCTGGCCTTGAACACCTCCAGGGACAGGGCATCCACAACTTCTCTGGGCAGTCTGTTCCAGGGCCTCACCACCTCACAGATCTTTTCCTAGTATCTGATCTAAGCCTAACTTCTTTCAGATTAGAGCCATTACCCCCAGTCCTATCACTACATGCCCTTATAAAAAGTCCCTCCCTCTTTTTTATGTCCCCTTTAAGTACTGGAAAGCTGCAATTAGGTCACCCCGAGGCCTTCTCTTTTCCAAACTGAACAAACCCAATTCTCTCAGCCTTTCCTCATAGAAGAATCTTGTGCTCCATCCCCTGATCATCTTGGCGCCCCTCCTCTGGATTCCCTCCAACAGATTCATTTCCTTCCTGTGCTGGATGCAGCACTCCAGGTGGAGTCTCACCAGTGCAAAGAAGAGGTGCAGAATCGCCTCCCTTGCCCTGCTGCTCACACTGCTTTGGATACAGCCAGGATACAGTTGGCTTTCTGGGTTGTGAGTGCACATGGCCAGCTCCTGTCCAGCCTCTTATCCACCAGCACCCCCAAGTCCTTCTCAGCAGAGCTGCTCTCACTCTGTTCATCCCCCAGCCTGTGTTGATACTGGGGGTTGCCCCAACCCAGGTGCAGCACTTTGCACTGGGTCTTGTTAAACCCCATGAGAATCCCAAAGATCCACTTCTCAAGCTTGTCCAGGTCCCTCTGTCCATCAGGTGTGTCACCTGCACAACTCAGCTGGGTGTCATGTGCAAATTTGATGAGGGTGAACTTAATCCCTTCACTTTATTATTAATGAACATATTAAATAATGCTGATCCCAACACGGACCCCTGAGGGACACCACTTGTCACTGATGTCTGTCAGGACTCTGAGCCATTGATCGCTACCCTCTGGATGCGACCATCCAAGCAATTCCTTATCCACCTCACAGTACACCCATTAAATCCTTCAGTTTAGAGAGCAGGATGTTGAGAGACCATGTCAAAGGTGTTACAGAACTCTATATAATTAACATCTGTAACTCTTCCCCCATACACTAATACTCCATTGTAAATTACCCTAGGTTGGTCAGACAGGATTTTTGCTTATTGAAGCCATGCTGGCTGTCTCAAATCACATCCAGGTATGGATCCTGGTGTTCATGATTAGGATTTCTTGCCTTGGAGACCACAACCTCTCTGCGAAAAGCACATACAAAGTGAAAACAAAGTGCTGATTACATAGCAGACAAATTCTAAAAACTCTATATGCACATGTATATAAACATATTAATAAAAGCAGAATGAATTTTTTAAAAATTTTACTGAAATTTTCTGAACTTTTCAGTGCGAAGGAATCACATAGAAATGGTTGACTGGGGAAGACTTGTGCTGTTCTTCCTCTGTTGATTTGTTAAACTCATCTCAGTTAGGGGCAAAAGCACATTTATTCAGAAGTAGCTTTATTGGAAGCAGTCAGTTTTCCTACCCACATGAACCATGTAGGGAGAAGAATGAAATCCTGAACAGTAGTGTTTGCTGCTTTAAAAGCAAAGTTAAACTAGACAAAGACAGCTTTTAAATTTTCTTGTGCTATTTCATTTCTTTTTCTTCTATTTCTTCTCTCTCTTCCTTTTTTTCCTTTGTAGAATATTGCTGTTCACAGCAAAAAAGTTTCCTCTCACCACATAATGCCAGCATGAAGTACACTGTATCCACTCTGCTTTGTTTTGCAGCTTAAGTGTCAAGTAAAGGATTTCCAAAACTCTTCAAAAATTTTAAAATTTAAATCTCATTAGACCCCACTGAAATTTTGAAAGAACAACACAATTGTTATTGAACAGGGCAATGCAGGAGTGTCTGTTCATCTAGAGGTCATCCTAGGGAGTAGCCATGAAAAGTATTCACTCTTCAAGGGAAAAAACACATATCTGTGTGGAATTCTAAAGGCAACCAAAGATAACAATAATAGCACAGAAAACCTTTCCCCTATGTTTTTGGAATTTTGGGTGAAGACAGAAATTTGAGGTTGCCTTAGGAATTCCATTGAAGAAGACGTACGCCATTTAGTACACATAAACTGGCATAATTTCTTTTGCTATGGTAAGCTTGGGGTTTTGTTGTTGTTGCTTTGGTTTTTTTGTTTTGTGGTTTTTTGGGGGAAGCTGGAGTGGTTTTTTTGGTTTGTTTGTTTTTGTTTGTCTTGGGTTTGGGTTTATTTTGCTGGGTTTTTGTTGTCAGTGGTGGTGATTTGTTTTGGTTTGCTTTGCTTTTGGGGTTTTTTTCGCTATGAGTTGGCCCTATAGCATTACATGGCAGAAGAAGCTACTGACCTACTACGACTCAGTTCTATGGTGCTGGGATGAAACCAATAGATACTGTCTTCTAAAGCAAAACCTTCTATACATGGGAGAAAGCAAAATAAGAGGACCAAAAGAGCCTCTTCTATGCAAAAGTATCACACTGTGTCTCCTGGGAGATTGAACAGCAGTGGCAAAGAACAGATCCTGCAGCAAGTGGTTTCCAAATAACTAATTTAGCAGAAAGCTATGAGTTTACCAGCAGTCTCTGTGGAAATAGACTTAATCCTTTGTAGTGCAGGTTTGCTGCTTACTCAGGGAACTGTACCTGTGGAGCACAATACCCTACATCCCAAGACTTTGCAAATGAAAAATTTTCTTCACTCCTGAGCTGTGTCATTACCTTTGTAGGTAGATTTATTCCCATGCTTTTTCTGAACCACTGACATATTGAATACCTTTTAAAATTACAATGCCGGTTTTCCCATGAGCAAAACAAAGGTGTTAAAATATCAGACTTGACCAAAGAACAGTGGTTTCATTTTGTGAAAACCCTCTGTGGAACTTGAATGTATTTTGTAGTACACTGGCATGCAAACAAAAGCTTTCCAATTTATTTTCTATCACTGGAATGGTATTGAATTATCACTTTTTAAACTGACACATAAATTCCTTCTTCGTTATTACCATGGGAGGTGATGGCTGGGACACTGTCCAAAGATTCCAGTTCAAATCCCCCTAATGCCTGGTATCCCAACACTTACAATGCTGGAGAATTTATCACCTCATTTTCCCCCTCACAATATGATTCCTTTCAAAAGTAATGAACTTTACTGAAATATTTTTAGCTTTGACATAATAGTATGTTTCAGCAAATTAGAGTGTCACTGAATAAGTTTCAAACAGCTCTAAGAAACATACATATACTGATCACCACTCGAGGTGCCCTGATGGTTAAAACTTTTGCATGGTGTTGAAAAACAACAGCAGACTTTTGTCTAAAAGTTAGAAATATATTTTCTATTTTGTATACATAAATCTTTCCTCAGGAACAAGATGCAATGCAATTGCTGCCATGCTCTGTGTATGCTGATTAAGCAGTGGTTTTGTTACTATGACTTAGTTAAACAATATGATAAATTCTGTCAAAAATACTGAAGTGAACCTTAAATGACTTTAAAGTATTCCATTGCCATATGCAAACATAAAAGCTTTGTGTTGCTATTCAGTCTGAAATGCCCAGGTCTGTATTTATACCTCATATGTCTGATGTTACACAAATGACCAACCAATAGGTTGAATGATTAATGCCACCTTCTGGATTTTTAGGAAGTAGAGTTCTAGAGGTAGCAGAGGCTAAGAGTGGGCAATGAGAAGTTTAATAGTCTAAGATTCCTTTCTCTTCTTTCAGTAGACCCTGCCATAAAGCTAGGAACTGGCATTCAGAGTTATCCAAGGTCAACACTGGAAACTCTTTTTACATTTCAATCATGCCTACAAGCTTTAAGGGACCTGAAGAAAACTGCACTCTAAATGTCATGCCCAAGACAACAAGAGGGAGGATATAAAGGTTGGCTTCTTGTGGGGTAAGGATACTTTCTGGATGAAATCTTCCACTTGACCTAGGAATCCATCTTGTCTTATGACCCCCATGGTAAATCTTCTTAAGTTGTCAGAAGTTCCAGTCCAATCCAGCTGCGTTATTCTTGGTTACACAGTAGTTTATAAGTCCTGTGTACCTGTAAATTGAGAAAGAATGAAAACAGGTTTTACACTGTCAAAATCACGGAATGAAATCACCACCCAATTTCCAGTCAAATGAATGAGTGAATGAAGATGGGATGAAATTCCACTGCCAGACTTGGAAAGCAAAATCTGTGTCACTCATACAAAGTAATGTAGAAATATAAACAACAAATTCCAATTACTTTCCAATGTTTTATTCAAGAAATTGATATTCATGACATAGTATCTTCATATACAAATTAGAAGGTCAAATTTCAAAGCTTGTTCTAACATTTCTTGATTTGTGTACCATCTTTGTTTCTGTGGGCCTGAGTCTACAAACTTGTGCCCTAATCAAATCATGAACCTCTTCTAACCTCCCATGAACAAGTTATACTCTTTTCTGTGATCACAGCTTGAAGCAGTATCAAAAAGATAAGTGAACAATCAGCTCTGTTGGGTAAAACAAAATGCCTACTGGAAGGTAGACTGGGCTGGAGGTGACAGGTGGAAACCATGAGGAAATTAAGGGCTGAGGAACAGAAATATAGTAGCTCCTTAACTGACGTCACAGCTGTGGAGAAGCAGTCCTTGATCCATTTCCAGTGGAACCAGTTTACTGCAGCTAATCTTGCCAAACAGCATTTGGTTGTCATTGCATTGAAATGGGCCAGGAGTACCCTCAGACCTCCTCAGTGATAGTCAAGTTTCAGCTGAAATATTGAGGAGAAGCCCAGTGCCAGGCAGTACTTCTACAGCTGCGATAACCAACATGTGCCTTGGAAATCAGTGAAGGCATCCTTGTCTGATGAGTAGGACAGAGGATCATGGAATATCATAGATTGAAAAAGACCTCCAAGATTATCACACCTAGCCATTTACCCAGCACTGCCAAATTCACCACTAAACCACGCCCCAAGTGCCACATCTACATGTCTTTAAACACCTCCAGGAATGGTGACTCACCTGCTCTCCTGGGCAGACTGATCCAATGCATGAAACATGTAGCAATCTAAGAGCTCAGTAACCTGGGGCTGTTTCATAAACTGTGTGAACACGGAAGTAGCAAGCCTCTAGTATTTAGGTAAACGAACATAAGGATCAGAGGTTTTCCAAGATAAGGTCATGGACTTGGGTCTGGGCCAAACATACGATAGAGTCGTGACCCACAGGTTCCCCAAGAGTGCAAATCGAAGGAAATTATCCTACTTTACCTAATTGAATAGTGGAATGCAGCACATTGCACCAGACTCATGAGACCAGAAAACATATTGGAAGGATTATTTTTATTTTTCCCCATTAGAAAGATGAACAGTCTTCCCAGATTGTTGACATCACTTATTGCTAATTAGGTTAGGATGAAAAATGGTTTTGCACCAATCTTAGACTAAAATAGCATAGGAACATGTTCGCTGAGTCCTCAGCAATCACTTAGAAATAGAAACAGTGATGTTACATGGATCAAGCTCTAGGTATGTCATTTTCTGGCCAAACCAACAAAAGCTCTGCGTTTACTCGACAGATTAGCACACATGCGCATATCAAAAAATGTATCAAATCCAACAGAACCATGCTGAATCTAATTTGTGTCCACTGAGTAATAAAGTTGTCAGGGAAACTGCCCAAAACTTGACCAAATACCACTACTAATCCAAGACCCCAGTTTCTTTCAGGTGAAATTGAAGAAATACAAATGGAAAATGTAAGATTCCCTTTTGTTTAATTTCTTGCAGACAATGAAGGCTGAGAAAAGTCTCTCTTAAAGCCTGTAAATGTGTATTAAGTTTATTATGCATAATTAGTGGCCATGAATCCTTTTTCCGTCATGAATGCCCAGGTGAATTTCAATAGTTTAGTTTTTTTAGTTAAAGGCAAAAAGTTTCAGTGCTGCTGTCTGCAAGAGTTATGTGATACAGATTCCATAGCAAGTGCTCTGTCCCAAGGTGTGCTATGTCCCAAGATATGCTGATACAGTCTTCTTAGAAACACTTTAAAAATTGCATTGCAGGAACTTCGTAAAGAATTGAGTCATACATCAGAGTATTGTAATGTAGAATTTCAATTGGAATGTATTATAGACAGGTAAAATTTACATAAACCTGTAGTTTAGTGAGGCAAAGTTATTGGTGTGCTTCTTAAAATGATATGTTACCAATATAGTTTAGAAAAGTTTGGTCAGCAACTGCATGTTGTGGTAACACAAATTCAATCTTAAAAGTAACAATAGGATCAAGAAAATTTCTATTTGGTTAGGAATATTTTCTATATTTTTAATAAAATTCAGATCTACATCTTTATAACACCCAGGTCTTTCCACAACAGCTGTTCTTTTAAATATCTGTAGCTGCCATGCTTTGTGCAAACTGACCACTGGATTGTGTTTTGGAATGCAGAGAGAAATGTGTTACACTTGCAAAATCAGTGTTAACAGAGACCAAGCAGTCACTTCTCAGAAAGGCAGGTAAATGGTGTTGTATCAGATTTGTGCTGCAGTGACCAGTGCTATCTCACAGTCAAGCACCAATGTGGTGGTTATAAGGATTAATGGTACTAGAAGGCTGCACTCAAGAGTGTTACTGGTAACACATCTTCTATTTGAGACTATTTACTATAGAAAGTACAGTTAAGTGGTTTGAATGATCTGTACACAGAGTCATTGAGTGTATGTCACTTGGGTGTGAAAAAGTGTCCCTTCTCTGCCAATTCAGAGATTATGTGAGTTGTTCCCAACCCAAGCTTTATGATCTCATCTGTTTAATGCAAGGTGTAACAGTTTGCTCACAGCTCTACAGATCCCTGTTTCAGTCCATGGTATGTCAACGAAAATGCTGGTTGTCAATTTTCCTATTACTGTCTTTTACCTAACATTGTTAGATCAGTTCAAGGCTGGCCTGAATAGCATGGAATCATAGAATGGTTTGGGTTGGCATGGACCTCAGAGATCTTCTCGTTCCAAGGCCCTTGCCATGGGCAGAGACACACATTCTACTAGACCAGGCTTCTCAGACCTCTATCCAAACTAGCCTTGAAAAGGCCAAGAAGTATGCTGGGGTATCTTCAGCTCTTCAGTTAATCAGTAAAAAAATATTTCTCATATTTAAATGATTGAATTGCTTCACTTTTGCCCTACTTTATAGCTTTTAAAATATTTAATCTTCTTAAAATTCCTTTCTTATCAGTGGTTTAAGTTTCTCCTTATCTCCCAACGTGAACAATGCTAGATAGCAAATAGAGACATGCTACTGTACTACATGTCTTTTTCTAAAACTTACGTACAGATCCTGCTTTTCTCATCCTGTCACTATATATATATTTTTTTTAATTAATGAAAGAGGTAACAAATTTGCACTAAAATAAATGCAGCAGAGACATCCCAGGAAAATCATTTGTTTTCCTGCAAGACAATTCTTTTGAAAGTTACGTTAGATCAGAAAAATGCAATGTTCATCTCTCTGGAGCTTTAGGTATGACATTTTTTCCATGCTTATATCTCTAACATATTTTCATCTCACACCTGCCCCTGGCATCAGATTACTTCCTGCTCCAGAGACCACTGAGTGATACCTTCCATGTTCTTATTATGTGATCAGGTGTCAGCTTGCTCCTAACAGCCAGAAAGACAGTGCTGGTGTTACTATATGAACAATAAATTTTACTTATGACTACTGTCTTGTGTGAAGAAGAGCGTGTTCCTACACTTCTAACTACTCCAGTCACTATGAAAGAGCATAAAAACTAACAATGAGAGTAACAAGAACTGGAGTTATTTCACAGAGCTTTACAGATGATTTTAAATTCTCCTTTTTGCATATAGTTAAGTGCAACTTCCGCAGATCAGTCCCACGCCTGCTGCATCCAGTCCAAAGTAATATAACACTCTTATTTAAACCACCTGAATTTCTTTCTATTTCCTTTCCCTTCCCTCAAGAGGCAACTCTCCATCATTTTACACCAGAAGTCCTTTCGAATGCCAGTCACAGGTTCACTGATTTGGCTGAAAAACTGGAAGCGGTGTGCTACTTGGTTGTCTTCTCTTTCTGCATCATATTTTCTTATAGGACCATGCCTACATAAGATTTGAATTTAACCAGTATTCCAAGTTGAAGCAAAGACTTTAGAGTGGAATAACTGCAGATGACACTCAGTGGAAGACCACTCCAGCCTGTACCTCTTCAGTATAGATTATAAATATTATATTACAAATACAGTAGGATAGAGTGAGAAGTTTTATTTTTAGAAAAAGAAGAGTTGGAAAGAAAATTTAAATGAGATTACTTATATCTGGATGTTGTATTTCTGTTGGTAATATACAGACCCTCTCTTCTAGGTAGAAGCAGGTTATCTGAACAATGTTCAGAAATGGAATGAGAGACGGCCTATCCTCACTCTCACTCAGCAATTTGCTCAGTATAACCAGGTCTCACTGCCTCATTTACTTGCTAGTCTCTTATTTCATCAAGTCTATTATTGGACTGTCTTCTCAGGCCATGGGTAGAAATCAGCTTCACAGAGTCATAGTCATAGACAGTGCTCCTCTTCTGCAGAAGGTTAATGACCCTGACACTCTACAGGCAGATGGCATCACACTGGTCACTAATCCACTTCTGACAAAGCCAGATGCAAAAGATCACTTGAGTTCACCTAGCCAACTTTGCCAGAAGTGTGTTAAAGAGAAACGTTCCCGCCTGCTGGCAGAGAAATAAGGGCAGTAACCTTCAGGTGGTAGACAGTGACAGGGAGCCAGAACTCTTAAAGTCTTCAGCTGGCAAGGCCAGTGCATGTAAAACTTCTGCATGTGGCTCTGTGCAATCCCCAGTCACTTCAGTGGAGTTACTTGGCTCTCATCAGTACATCTCTAGTTTGACCTGTAGACCTTTTAGCTGTATTGTGAAGTAAATAAATTACTTGTGACTACTGTAACTGTAGCACTGAATAACAGTGATAACAGCCAGATTAGTCATGAGAGTTATTCTTATCATAGCGAGAGAATATCAATGGGCAAATTTTAAAAACTCCAAAGTTTGTTTTGGATGAAGATTTTATAAAAACAGTCTTTGTTCTGAGATTTCTGGTGTTTTCAGTTTCCACTTGACCTATTTTTCTTAACTTGCTCTCTGAACAAAAACTATTGAGATTGAGACCTACTAACAGAATAATAGAGTTTAAACCACAAAGGTTATTCTTCAGCAGCTGCTGCCATATGATGATAGCACTTAAAACCAATAGGAAGGTCTTTGAATAAAACTGTTCCATAATATATCTAGAAATTGCTTACAAGACTGTAGTTATTTAACACATGCTTTATTTTGATACATTCCTTCAGATGAAACTGGAGGCTTATACCTGTAGTACAAATACAGAGTGTTTTCAAAGTGTTGGGCTTCTACATTGCTTAAAGTTCATAGAAAAGCTATTATTTGCTTCTCCAAGCCTGTATATGCTGAAAACAAAGGTATTTCACTCAACTAGGTATTTTATTCAACTAGGCCCTAGATAATTAAATGGACTAATATGACTAATTTAATTAGTTACTATAAAACATATGTATTACAACATGCCACCTGTCCTCTGTCCTTGTTGCAGAGTATTCAGTAAAATTAGCAATTCTTTTTCTGTATACTTTGCTGCATGTGTTCATAAATATGAATATTTACTTTCTTCTTTATGCGAGTTCTTCAACTCATCTGCTAGACAGCCACTTTTTTCCAGGACAGTGAATTAAAAAGCTGTTAGAAGAGGACGTGTTCTTGAGCAAAATGCATAACAATGCTGTTGCCTAACAAGCTAATATACCAAAAGAAGTGATAGGCTTGGTGGGGGACTCATGGGGATGCAGTTCCATGGCCCGTAGTAGTCAGACTGGGTGTATGTAGCAATCTTTTCTGACTGAAAGCAGAATACAACTCCACATGTTCTTAGAATTAAAAGAGTGAAGATCCATCACCAACACAAGGTTTTGCAATTTTCTGCACTCTCTAACCTTGCTCCAGTAATCAGCCCAGTGGAAGGTGGTCAAAACAGCTCTGATAAAATCAGTTTAAAGCCAGTATTTGCTTATGACAGATGAGGAGCAGGAAAAAAAAGAAAAGTCATTTGTCTGATCTAAGGTTTTTGCACTTCCCTTTGTAGCAAACCAAAACCAGGGCCCCAGTTCAACAGACTACCCCTCAAGAAGAGTCTTAGAGTCTCTAACGATTAACATTCTTTCTTTCTCTCCTCCCACACCCTTGGCTTCCTCTGCAGCCAGCAGGGTTTGAATGACCTGGAAGGCCATGGACATTTTCTGCTGGAGTGGGCCCCAAATTTTGAAATATATTTATGCAAGAGTATCAATCATGTAATTCAATAGAGGTCAAATACCTTGCAAGTTTTTTTAATTTTTTTTTTTATGTTTCCATATAATTGAAAGAATATGTTTGCTAACTTTACTAAATCACTCATTTTAACACACAGCACTATGTTACAGTATTAAGGCCACCTGTATTTGTGTGTTTTCCATACCAAGGAATGTCAAGTTCAGAGTTAAACTCTAATGTAAATGCCAGAGTTTAGATCCTATGAATAATCCAGCATGTCTAGGCAACATGTTTCTCCTGAATTATCTCACCACACAGTATCCTTCAAACAATACTATACTGTGTTGCACAATATAGCATAGTGTTCTACATCTTTATATGAAAATATATTACTTAAAAATTTTTATTGCTTTCCTTCTTTCCAAATTACACTTACTTAATAGTTCATAACACACTTATCATAATCTATCTATTGGCTAAGGCAAATATTTACAAAACTGGATTAATAAAATAACCCTGTTATGTAGATGGTGCTTTATTTGCAAAGCTCTAAACTTCTACAGCTGTCACAGGAATAATTTTTTTCCTATCTTAGTGCAATAGGCAATGGACCTCAAGATATGTGTTAGACATAAGTCTTGCAATGAATTACCGTATGAGGTCTCATGCTACATGCCGTTACACCCAATATCCATAATAGTTTTGACATTCAAAATCCATGGGTATGTTACCTGAAGTTTCCTTCAAAAAGTTTTCAGAACTACTTTAATCTAACACTGTATCTGTAATTCTGCTTTGGGAAAGAAATTCTGTGACAGATCTTATATCAAAGCCAGAAAATTTAGGATTGCCTTTAAAGAAATTAAAGTAGAGTCTTTCCATGGGGAGAAATTCAAATGCAAACATAGCTTTGGAGTTTTTTAAAGAAGCTGGGTCATGATATTAAACCCCACTTTTTATGCCAATCCCCCACCATTTAATTCCTATGGGTCAAGTTCTATTTTGGACAACTACTTTAGTGAATTATTTCAACCTTTTAAGGGATATATGTGTACCCCACAGGCACTGCTTTATGGCAGGTTCCCAAATCACAGTGGGAAAAGAGCCAGGGCTTAAACAATACTCATCTATATTTAGGGAGGAAATAAAAAAGGGATCTGTGCAGTTGCATAATCAGATAATATGACTGAAGAACAAGTGTCACACTCACTGATGGTACCATTTTTCTAACTTCCTCTTACCTGACTAAATCAGCACATCACCACAAGGAAGAAAAATATGGAGCACAGCTCATTAGGTTTCTATCCTAGTCCCCTGGATCTGAAGGCAGCTGTAATGTTTAGACATACAGAGTTAAAATAAAGGAAGCCTTGTGTGTAGATCTTAGACACTGACAAAAGCCAGCAAGTTCACAACATGTTTGAAGCAAATTAATTTTACCTTTTGTTCAGTGACAATTTTGATATTCTGCTTCTGGTTATTGCATACTTGAATTGTAATTTTTTTTGCAGTTTCAAAAGAGGTTCAGATGCCTAAATAAGAAAAATATAGAATGAAAATATGACCTTTGGCCCAAGATTTTTATGATCTAAATATGAAAAAAGCAAACTATAAAGAACAAAGAAGATGAACAATGAAACAACGGGATAGATATTAGTCATCCTTGCAGACAATGCTCTCAGTGCTTGAGCTGCCAAGCTTTTGTAGGTATTGGGATAAAATAGGAGGTATTTGAGGCAATGAAGCTATATTTTTACACTGTAAATCTCATTTAATACTTGCTTAATCAGTAAGGAAAGACTTTTTGGAACCTCATACAAGAATGAAAACAATGATCACTTCCTATTCGAGTTTACATATGCCTCATTTAAGTGCCTGATATTTTACTTCTCTGACTGGAAAACTCTGTGTTATATATTTTAGATTGAACTGTTCTGTTTAATGATACATTTGAAGGGACAATAAGACACACAAGGAGAATTGTTTCTGTCTAAGGTTTTGTAAGGTTTTCCAGTAGTCGTCAGAAGCTCTTTAAAGTTCAGTCCAGGTTAAAAGTCATATAGCTCCTTTCAGTGTTCAAAGGAAGGCAAATCCCTATGCCAGGGCAGAAATTACTTGCTCAGATGTACAACTGACTTATCTCCACCCAAATATTTCAGTGCCTGGAGGCTTACTACAGATGTTCTCTTTTTGTGCATTGAATATTTTGCAGCCAAGGCACTCATTCGGCTGCAGGAAGAAATTACCAGTCCGTGAAAAGGACACAGAAAAAAAACAGTCTGTAGTAAAGAAAAAATCCTAAACTGACTCATAACTGTAGCTTGCAGAACCCAAGTAAATTTTAGTCTGGTGAAGGGCTCTTAACTGCACACTGGAATCCCATTAGTGCCTGGACTACTGACATAGGATTCAATTCTGCTCTTGCACATTTTTTTCTGACTTGTAAGAGACTTCTATAGAAGTTAAACAGGTAAAAAGATGTTAATAAATATTCTATTTAGTCCAGTCATGCCAAATAAAAGAAAAAATACCATTTTCTATAATGTGTGCTGGTTTTAAAGACCCTGTAAATAATTTATTCACTTACGTTGGAAGTAGGCAGTGGGATGACACTAACACACATAGCCAGACAGGAAGCGTGTACTGATTATTTCAATTTCAGATGTGCTCCACTGATTATTGAAAAGAGAGAAGGCTTTAAAAATATTGTGAGTCCATTCTTTTATTGCATTGATCCTTGTGGCTCATTAGAAGCAATCTCCGGGGTCTCCTAGGATCAAAGAGTTATCCTTCTGTTAATAGTTGCCAGAGCTACCAGGATCAACAGGAGAGCAGGAGCAACCTTGTCATCTTCTCACATGAAAATGAAGAAAATTGAACTATCCTAGTTGTAAAGGATTATGGCAGATTGGATACAATTTCTATCCTGGTTGGTTTTTTTGTTTCGATTTTTTTGTTGGTTTTTTTTTCCATGGGAATGAAACAACATTTTGGATACATCTTTGGATACTTCCACATTCGGTTACTTCCTCATGAGGAGAAATGGAGGGGCAGGCCCTGATGTCCTCTCTGGTGGCCAGTGACAGGACGTGAGGGAACGGGCTGAAGCTGTGTCACAGGAGGTTTAGGTTGGATATCAGATAAAAGTTCTTCCCCCATTGGGTGTTGGGCACTGGAATGGGCTCCCAGGGAAGTGATCACAGCACCAAGCCTGACAGAGTTCAAGAAGTGTTAAGACAATGCTGTCAGGCACATGGTGTGACTCTTGGGGCTGTCCTGTGCAGGGCCAGGAGTTGGACTTTGATGATCCTTGTGGGTCCCTTTCAACACAGGATACCCTGTGATTCTACGTCAGGTTGACACAATGCGCAATGCAATCTTACTTTTATTTTCATAACTGGTGTTTGTATTGGCTAGTGTTTTTCCCTCTCTGTGTTACAATTCTTGACATCATGTTGTAATTTTGTGTAGAAGGGCCAAATGTTCTAGCGGCCAGTTTAGTGTTGTGTGTTACTGAGATACAGTGAGGGTTTGGCCAGGAATTGCAGTTCCTAGATTCCCTTCTAATTCTTTTGGTGTAAATTACCGGGGCAGATTGGAAACCAGGGCAGACCTAACCAGCCAAAAACAACATAAAAATTAATTTAAAGAAAAGACTGCTTTTTCATACATGAAAATCAGGGAAACCTCTGAAAGATATGGTATTTCATCAATTTGATTGAGGACTAAACAGTGCTGTAGTATTCCTTTCTTACATGCCTGTATCCTTCAGTCTACTGCTAGCTGTATATATTGCACGCCTCTTGACAGTAAAGAACTGCTTTCATTACAAACATATTTAATATTTTCCAAGGTTCTGGGAGAGGATCTAAACTCCTCTTTCAAATTGTTTTCATAGATATAACACTGTTTTAGGAAGTGGCATCTCCTTAATTTTTATTAGTTTATTGATTTTATTAATTTATTATTAGACTTGCGATATAGAATCAAGTGCTTCCAGCAAAATCTCAATTATCAACAGAAAAAATACTAAAATGAAAAAATGCTTGCTTTTAACTATAACCTCCATCTAAACCTGGGAAGCCTGCAGGTTAACATTCCTAATCTTGCATTTTTTTTTTTAGAAAATTGAAAATTCTTATGTGAGTAGTTTTTTCGGGCCCTTGTTCTCCTCCCAGAACAGGCAGCTGGTGCTGGTCCTGCTGCTCCATTTAAAAGGGCCATCACACCTCCATGACCTCATACTAACTTATTGCTGTTTCTTCCTCTGTGCCTCATGAGGCTAGGCTAATGTCAAGAACTACAGCCAAGAACCTCTTAATATTCAGTTGCAACATCCATCCTCTTAGCTTGTAGATTTCCTCTCACTTCCAAAATTTCTCCCAGATAAACTATTGTTCCAGATTCCACATGCTCCCTTAATTTTGAGCATATGAGTAAAGTCACTAGGTTCAAGTTCTATTACTTATGGCAGTTGTGAAGGGTGGTTTAAAGAAAACCAGCACTATGGACTCTATGCACCACTTTTGCCCAGTTCCAGCCATTCTGGGATCCCAAGGATCAAGTTTCTCCTCATTCAACATTTTCCAGAGAATAGGGAGAAAATTAATGTTTTCATAAATTTATGTGTTTGTGCATTCATCTTCAGCACAGATGTCAGTTTCTCATGCTACTGTGCTATTTTTTGTAGCAATTAAACTATAAAACAAAAAGATTTTAGTTACTTGATGGAGTTCAAAAGCATATGGGGACAAAGTGAATCTCTTTGCAGTGAAGAAAAATTAGTAATTTATGCCGCATTAACTTTTTTCCCAGTGATAATTTAGGGCAGATGCAGTAACTTGTATTCTGTTTTCCTTTACTTCGTGTTAATTTTCTATTTGAAAAAAATTATTTGGAAACAAGTTAAATAAACACGTTGATCAGCCAGGAGGGTTTCAGTGGTTCTGCTGACACTGGCACAGAGAAGAAAAATGGAAAAACTAAATAAGGCTTGACTCTTACCAAAGTAGCACAAAGTAATAAAAGTTTTCTCCAGTACAGTGCTTGACATATACACAAATCACAGAACCACAGAACAGGCTGAGTCCAAAGGGACCCAGAAGGGTCCTAAGTGAATCAAACCCATGACCTCGGTGTTATCAGCAAGGTGCTCTGAGCTGGGAAGGACAATATGATCATCTATACATACTGTGGAGAACCATGATTTCAGCTACAGACACTGATTTTACATAGAAAGAGGACAGCTACAGGTTAGTGCAATGAAAATTTTATTCTCCAATATTTTGCTTCTTTTCCTTTGTCTCAAAGTGCTTTGAGATCAGGAGGCTGAAACATGAAGTGGAAACAGGATTTGCTCTGTGCATTGTAATAGAAGACAAGTTACTACAATACCACTGGACCACACTTAGAAGAGAAAGCTAAAATCATGGCAGTTTCATTTGTGACAAAGTAAATGTCTTCACTGATGACCAGATTGACACAAACAATCTTATTCCACTGTAGAGCAAAGAGAATCACATAAGCAATGTCCCCATCTGCTCTTGCCCCCCTGAGAAGGACTATGGGCTCTGCACATTCATTTCAACTCAGCCTTCATACCTTCCTATCCTCTGATCTGGTTTCATGTCTTTTCATTGCAAAATAGCTAGGTCTTGAGCTTGACATGGTTGTTAGTGAAAACATATCCTGATTTGAGTTGTTTACATTAAGCTGTCAGAAAATAATTAATATCATGGTTAGTCTGTAAGCTGTTTGGAACAGTGATTACTCCTATTTCAGTGTGCCAGAAGTTCATAATAGGATATTGTATCTTTGAAAACTGCGTCTCTGACTTTTTGAACTAGAGGGAAGCCACACACCTCTCAGAAAAAGCTTTATTTCACCTTCCAAGTCAGTAATATGCTATATCCATGTTTCATGTCTTTCGGGAACATATTTACATATTAAAGCATGTCCATTATCTCTTTTTGACCAAAGTTCCTGCACTTTGCCACACACCTCCTAACAGCTCTTTCTAGAACAGCTCTCCACTGCTGCAGGGTTCTCAGGCTGCCTGCCATGACAGTGTTACTTAAATATATAAGTATATGTCGCGGGTTCGGTTTGTAACCGGGCGGAAACACCAATTTAGTGTAGTGGTTTGGTCCAAAATACTCATTACTGTTTATCTGCTGTGAGATAAGAATTAGGAGAAATGCAAAACAGGCACCAAACTTGAAAGAATATAAAGAAGTTTATTAACAGACCTAAAAGAAGAGAAAAAAAGAAAAAAAATTATACCACCTTCAGAACTCTCCTCCTCCCCCCACCTTCCTCCCTTCTCCCACTGACAATGTTCAAAGACAACCCTTCAGATGTTCAGTCTGTTTACCACTTCCATAATAACCTTGTTCAGTCCATTTAGAAAGAGAAGTCTCTTCTTGCTCATGCTATGAAAACATTATCACAACGAGACAGCCGCCCACTTCCAAATATTGTTCAGTCCATTTAGGAAGAGGAGTCTCTCTGCCTGCGTGTGAGTCCTTTCCCCCGACTTGCAGCTTTTCCCGCAACTGCTTTCGAGGGTCCACTCTTGAAGTTTTTTGGGGTACAATTTTAAGATTGAGCCGTTCAGAAACAAAAACAGAGGCCCTTCTCCTTCCCTGGGAGCAAAGGGTCTTCATCATCTTCATCGTTAGGACTATCTCTGGGAGCATCTCTAGGAACTGAGGTTTTCTCCTTTCCCATTTGGAGCAAAAGTCCTCATCTGGTTCATCTCTAGGGACTGAGGTTTTCTCCTTTCCCGTTTGGAGCAAAAGTCCTCATCTGGTTCATCTCTCCCTGTCCAAACTTCTCATGAAATTACAGCTGCGTCAGCATCTGCCTATCTCAGCGCAGGTGCTTTTGCTTACGAGTTGAACGCTCCACCCCCCATATCTTCATGAAATTACAACAGGATGCTCTGATATATCATAGCTTCACAACAGAATTTCAGCTTTAAGCATCCCCTCTCTCTCTTCCCTCAGGTTTTCAGCTCTTCACAGTAGTAAAAGGGTTAATCTCACCTCAGCCTTGCAGCTTTGCAGCTGGAACGTTGAATTTTTCTTATCGCAGTGGAGAGGGGGGAGAGCCGAGCTGCTCCGGCTGCCCACGGCAAGGCAGTGGGGGGGGTTCCACGGCTGGAACAGGTCCATCGGCTCCAGGATGGCCGTGGCCCAGCCCAGCCTGGCCCAAGCAGGGCCTGGGCCGGGCCCACTGGGCCCTGCTCGGGCCCCGCAGCCACCTGTGCCAGCGCCGGAAACGAGAGAGAGCTTGGAGGGGGAGTTTGCCTATTCTTAAATGTGGATCACAGAGGTGATCACAACTTTAAGTGGCTTAGAGAATTGTCCATATTCAAACTGGCCAGCTGATAGGTTCTATCAGTTCCCAGAGGAAACTGTAAGCACCCCTTAGCAAGGACGTCCCTTCCGGGACTATGCTTGCTAACCTATGACAGTATATTAGTACACTTCTCCTGTACACTCTGCAAAACAACAAAAAACTAATAAACAGATATTACTATTGACTTTTGCAATCAAACTTTCCCCCATGCTCATTCCCCTTACCATTACCAGATTACGGGGATGTGTTTCTCTGGAAATTACTTTGAGAGGATCTGTTTTTAAAAGTTATTGTGCAGCAGATACACATGAACTGAAAAGAATAATAACAACCTTGTTCTTGATGAATTCTTTTACAATTTCAAGAAACTCATTCTCTATCATCTATGCATTTATTTTTCAGCGTGCTCCCCTGGGGGGGTTCACTGCCTGTAATCTTATGTGTCCCTGTTTATCCTGTTAGCCAACATATATTTTAAATCTGTAGCAAGTCAGACTAAATTTGTCAGAGTGGTAGAGATTTCAATGTTATCAAGGGTTTGGGTGAGTTGTCTATGCATAGATACCTAGTAACACTTACCAAAGTATTTGAATTATCTACACAACTTTAGCAGATATGCATCAAGACGTCAAAAAACCTTGCAGCCTTTTTATTTACTGAGGCAGCTAATATCCATTTGATATATAAAATAACACTTGGAACCTGTGTATGGGCCGTTTATTCAAGTCCTGAATGTCCACAGATAAATGTGGAAGCTTGGACACAGCGCACACGTAGATATTTTTCTGTAAGCATCTGAGGTTTCTTAACCTTGAAGTGAAACCCCCACAAATTTCTATAAATTTCACAAAAATATTTTGCTGTCTAGAGGGCAGGTTAAAGCTTCACCTCTACCTAGACTGGGGTGCAGAGAACAAATATAGCAAATCATCCACCCTCCTATGTGGATTATCTGCTGTCATGTTAAGGATAGATCATATAATCATAAAATCATGGAATCGTAGAGTCACTTGGGCTGAAAGGGACCTTAAGGATCATTGAGTTCCAACCTCCCTGCTGTGGGCAGGGACACCTTCCACTAGACCAGGTTGCTCAATGATGTCTGTCAGGACTCTGAGCTATCTGGATGGCATCTGGATGATACCATCTGGATGCAACCATCCGACCAATTCCTTACCCACCAAATAGAACACACATTGAATCCATGTCTCTCCAATTTAGAGAGAGGGATGTTATGGCAGATGAGGCTTTACAGAAGCCCAGACAAATGACATCTGTAGCCCTTTCATTATTCACTAATGTTGTCACTCTCTTGTAGAAACCCACTAGACTGGTCAGGCAGGACTTGCCTTTGGTAAAGCATTCCTGGCTGTCTCAAATCACATCCCTTTGTTCCCTGTGCCTTAGCACAGCTTCTAGGAGGATCTCTTCCGTGATCTTCCCAGGCACAGAGGTGAGGCTGACAGGTTGATTGTTCACAGGGTCCTCCTTTCTACCCTTTTTTAAGATAGGCACAATATTTTCCTTTTCCAGTCACCTGGGACTTTACCTGACTAACATGACTTTTCAAATATCACAGAGAGTGTCTTGGCAACTACATCAACCAACTCCCAACAGGACTTATAGATTAACATACGTTCATGTTCCTCGTTGTCATAAACCCAATCTTTACTTCGAGTGGGAAGCATTTTGTCCCACAGTCTCTATCCTGTTTTTCACCCATTTGCGTGGTGTAGGAAGAGTTTTTTAATACAAACTTGACTGCAAAATGTATTCTACAGTACTTAAGTAGGGACTTATGTTACAGCCTTAATATGACACAGTTAACAAACCAATTAATCATAACTTCTCTAAAGCCCTGTCCTCCTTAGCCTATTTTTCATAGCACTAGTAGCAACTCATTGATCCCAAATGATGAGAAAGTCCAAAATGCAGTCACAAATATATTTATGTCAATTCAGAACTCAACCTGTTATTTCAGTCTGAGTATTTTCTTAATTTCTAGGCTTAAATGCTTGAAGGGAATATGGAATTAGTGACATCACAATGTTTTTTGCAGATTAGATGTCTGTAGTTCTTCACTTAGGCTGCTGTGATCATCAAAGGACCCCATTTTATTCAACTCTTTCTAAACTGAGCATATATCAAGAAAATATTTTGAGGGTGTTTTCCTTTGCTGTCCTATCCTTATTTCCTTCCCTTTCCCTCTTCAGAACTGCTTTCAGACTACTGGAATACTTACAGATTATCACCCAGCCTCCCTTCACAAATATGCCTGTACTTCAGTTTATGTCACAATTTGAAAAATCTGCATCTTGGCTATGAATACATTTGTCTGTATGAAATGATTTCACTTCCTGTGACTTAAAAATGGGAGGAAAAGTAAGAATATGTATAATGACAATTCTGCATGTGTTATTTGCTTTAGTCTTTCAAGACAGTTTGAATGATTTTAACATGCACTCAGGTAGCACATTTTCTAAAAAATTTAAGACTTGTAAAATCCATTTACATTTCTTGCCATAAGTCCAAAATTCTATCCAGGTTAGCTTTGGCTCTCAAAGTGTTCTGCATAGCCAAAGGGTGACTGGGGAACCATATTACACAATTTGAAGTTTGATATTGTGATCCAAGGGACCAAAATAACATTTAAGTGCTAGTTGAGATAATCTGGCAAAACAACAGTACGCTATTTCACCAGCTTCCTGTTTCAATTACTTGAAGATAAATGGTTCATTATTATAAGGAAAAATTGCCATTCAGAGCAAAAAGGGATCTTCAAGTTCTCTGTCTCTGCCAGGTTTTTTATTGGGCGGTGAATCACATGTATAATTTAATCCTTACCCACACAGCGTTATTGAGAAGAAGCTTGGGGATTTTTTTGAGGTTTCAGGTTCAGATAACAGCTGAAAAATGTATCTCCTTAACTTTATTTCCCCATCTATGTTCCTGAGTTTGTAATTCCCTCACTGAGGAACTGTAAGTAATGCAAATGAGATTCTTTTTATGGGTGTGTACTATTTGTTCTTTAAATGCTTATTAGTAGCTGCTTGCTACTCAAAGGTTAGGCTGATTTTACCCTGTTTCTATCTCTCTTCCTTTTTTACAGCAGGTGTTACATAATGCTCCCCTTTAACTGTTTCAAATAATTTGTTCCCACTATTCGCCATAACAAATGTGGTGACTCCACATATTCTTTGCTCTGTTACACTCTCAGAAATGCTCCTTGCACATTCAGGAACTGAAGGCACATATTTTGCCTGGATAAAGTACTGGGACCTTGCAGGGTCCTTGTCAAACAGAGGAGAGGAGAGGAGAGGAGAGGAGAGGAGAGAGAGAGGAGAGGAGGAGAGGAGAGGAGAGGAAGGAGAGGAGAGGAGAGGAGAGGAGAGGAGAGGAGAGGAGAGGAGAGGAGAGGAGAGGAGAGGAGAGGAGAGGAGAGGAGAGGAGAGGAGAGAGGAGAGGAGAGGAGAGGAGAGGAGAGGAGAGGAGAGGAGAGGAGAGGAGAGGAGAGGAGAGGAGAGGAGAGGAGAGGAGAGGAGAGGAGAGGAGAGGAGAGGAGAGGAGAGGAGAGGAGAGGAGAGGAGAGGATGGGGCAGGGTGGAACAGAAAAATCCTTTCTCTTGTACTCAGAGGTTCCTCCTTCATAATTTGCTGTTCATGTTGTCCTTCAAATTCTGCTGCTTCCCAAATCCAAACTTCTAATTTTTGCTTCTTACCCTTTGGTACTGTGTTATGGAAAAAGGTGTTTCAATTGGTAAAATAATTGTTTTAAAAATCGGTTTTATTAAGTTAATTAAACAAATATATTCAGTACAGAAGAATTATCCTTGCCCACAACAACTACCAGAACTGCATGCAGTTAAAGCAACACAGTGTGTGCCTGACAGCTCAGCCAAGGCAATACAAGGTATACTAAGTCCACACTTCAGAAAAGAAATGCTTTTTTCTTTCAAGATTTCTGTGGAATATGGATTTATAAAATATTTTTGAACCCCTGTGTTAAGGCTGGGGATGGATGAATAGGCCACTGACCAGACCCTGGCCTAAAGCTAAACCAGTTGAGCAGGACGTGAGAAACTACAGGGCATGACATGAGAAAACTGCTGTGTGTAAAAATCACCAGTATGAGGCAAAAAAAAGTTACTTATCATAAAGAATAGATGGATTGCACAGATTGTTAAGGGGAGTTATGTGAGGTACAGACAATTTTATAGAGATTTGAAGAGGAATACCAGGGACTTTTCAGGGAGCAGATATGGACAAAATATTAGAATGCCAAATAGCTGTCCCAAAACAAGGACCAGTGGAGAAAAAAATCAAGTGGGGTGGATGTTTCTTTAGGAAAGAATGAGTGTGTTCAAAAGGAAAACTCTGGAAGGGGGTAATAAGAGAATATAAGGGGTCACAAATCAAATCATAGGGCTATTTGGGGGTCTGTGTTTGACAGCCCTGCATTTTGGAACAGAGCAATAAACCCGCTGTTTGCACTGGGCTCGTGTATGACTTGCTTTTGCAGACAGAAGGGAACTGGTGTCATTCCCACATCGACAAAGAGCCACCACAGCTTTCATCCTCCTGCTACTGGGGAAAAACTGGAGGTGCTGTATGACATCTTCACCCTTCCACAGCCTCGTTTATCATTACAGACTTCCTCCTAACACTTGTGCTTCCTGCAAATTTCCTAAATCATAGCTTTTGAATTGTTACTTTTCAGAAGATTCTTTGTAACTACTCTTTCTTCAGTCCAGAGATTGCTTCTGTCTCTTCCTTGATTAGTATTGAAGCAAAAAGAGGGAGGGGTGAGCCAGCGGCTACAAATGTGTAAGGCAAAACTTGAGCATTAGGCTCAACCTCTGTTTCACCTAGGATATTCCAAGGTCAGTGTTGATTTTGAAATCAAACTGGAAGTCTCCCACTTGAGAGGAATGATATTCCCATTTTTCATTGTGTGGAAAAAACCCCTATTTTTGATAGGAAATTTCATTATGCAACAAATAGCCACAAATGAGGTGGAATAAGGAGATATACTTAAACCCTTTATTTGCCTAGGAAATAACTCATTTTGCCTGTTTGTTTTGCCTGAGGACGTTATTGGATACAAGCTACCTACAGCTGTGGAGAGCTGTGCTCACAAAGTGAAGCAAGTTAATGGCAATCCAGAGTAGAGCCATTTAACATTCTGAGGAGCCATTTCCTAGAAGCATATTTAAAGCTTTACAGCTTTAATGTAGGAAATTTCTGAAAGAACTACAGATGCTGAAACTAAAATTAAACCTGTTAGAAAGCAGCATGAATTTTTTTCTCCATCCCATGTTTCTTCTTGTAGACTAATGATTTAGAGGAAGGGTGTGAGGGCTAATGAACACATGGCGGGACTTTATATAGGGTGTCAAAGCTGGCGCGACCCCCATTCATCTATCTCTAACACCGTAACTTAGATCAGAAAAAAAGTATTTGATACTATCTAGTTCAATTGCCATGACCTTAAAACTTGGAAGTGTCAATGAAAGTCAGTGTATCAATGAAAGTCACACTTCTGCTGTCTGAAAGAAGTTGTCTTTTAGAACAGCACCTGGAAATGTCAGACTATCTGCGGGAAATTCACATCCCACTAGTCAGTGGAGATATGGAGTATCACTTGGTCTTTTACACCATTGTGACAGCTCTTCCCGCAGCAGGCAGTAGTAGGCATGGTGAAAGACTGAAGTGTTGTGAATAATAAAACTGAAGTGGTTTTGTAAACTTTCAGCAGTCAGTGGGGTAGTTTGTCATACAGTATTAGATGCAATGTTCTCTCATATAAGAAATCTCGGTCCTTATCATATTTGCAGTATTTTCTAAACTAACCGGTTTGTACCTGCAGCATCTTGGAACAAGTTTGAGAGTTGCATGGGCCAAAGAAATGACATATTGAGCAGTCATTCCCTGGTGTTCACAGGGGTCTGGCTGAGGCTCTTGCTTTTGAGATCAGCAGGTTAGTGTTACTCTGGGCTATTACTGGCTCATCCAAAGTGAGGTATGTATCTCTACACAACCTTTCACAAAGCAATCACTTTTAGTAACTGAATGAGATGACTTTGCCTGAATGAGGGTCTAAGAAACCTGATGAGAAAAGAGTTGAGAAGTTTCTTTCAGGTTCACCTCCACAAAGAATCACAGAATGGGTCAGGTTGGAAGGGACCACAGTGGGCCACCTGGTCCAACCTCCCTGCTCGAGCAGGGTCTCCCTAGAGCGCATGGCACAGGATTGTGTCCGGATGGTTCTTGAATATCTCCAGTGAGGGACACTCCACAATCTGTCTGGGCAGTCTGTTCCAGTGCCTGGTCACCTGCACAGTAAGAAAGTTCTTCCTCACATTTAGGTGGAACTCCTTGTGCATCAGTTTCTGCCCATTGCCTCTTGCCCTATTGCCTGGAACCACTGAGCAGAGTCTGGCTCCATCTTCTTGGCTTCCTCCCCACAGATACTGGCAGACATTGATGAGGTCACTTCTCAGTCATGTCTTCGCAAGACTGAACAGGCCCAGCTCTCATAGCCTTTGCTCATAAGAGAGATGCTCCAGCCCCTTAATCATACTTTTTCCCTCCACTGGACTCACTCCAGTCTCCCTTGAGTTGAGGAGCCCAGAAATGGACAAAATACTCCAGATGTGTCACTAGAAAAGCATTGTTCCTTCTCTGAAACCTAGGCATTCTTTCAAGGGACGTGTTGTTTCCTCTCTTTATCAAATATATATTGCTATATAATCACTCATATATCATTTATTCTGAATATTTTGTCCCAAAGATGTGACTCGGGGATGACTTCTTTGAGAAGGCTACAGGACTGAATCCTTGAACCTTGTAATTTTTCTTTCCTTCAATTCTTTTTTTTTACTACAATGAATAGATTGTTTATTAGTTTAGACATTATTCTGTGATGTGTTTTCATGACCTTGTATATAAACTTCCTGCTGCCAAAATACCAGTCTTTATTTAAAAACCATTATGTGGTCTCAGTAATTGCCAAAGTACATCTCTGTTTTGCTGAGATCTGAGTATCTCTCCAAACCATGCTGCTTTGAAAGCTATTAAAAAATTTCATTATCTGAATCAGTTAAAATTCATGTGGTGTGCAAGAACTAAAAATATTCTGCAAGTATTGGTGACATATTGTGGAATTGAGTTCCTATCTAGTTCTGGATGGAGGAATACAATGTGACTTAAACAAAGAAGCTTTGTTAAGGTACAGGAGCTTTCATTAGAAGCTACTGCATCTGCATGATGTACAACTGCACAATTCCAAAGACAATGTTAGAGTTGTTACCATGAAAACCTTGTTAACTGGACTTTCAGTTGACTTCTAGTTCCCAGGTGTGATCACCTATGGGCAAAGGACCTCTTAACAGTGTCTTTCAATGGTAGATTGTGGTCATGCCTTGTATGTTGCCTTACATATTGTTGCAAAAAATCTTTCAGTGTTTATGCCCTAAGACTGGCTTCAGAAATACAGCAAATTCCTGCCTTCACGCTAGGTTCTCTGAGTAATGCTGGGCAGGTTGCATTAGTTAGAGTGAAATTAACATTTTCTTACATGTTTGGGGTCTTGGCATAGCCATAAGAATGATTGTGAAATACCACGAACAGATGGATACTGATGAAGACCACACTGCTAAAGCAAGTTTTATAATTTACACCATTCTTGGTGATATTATAATCACAAGCTTATTGTCTCCTCCATGATTTCAGCCCAACTTGGGAACTACTTTTCATCCATACTGAGGATTCAGTTGCATATTTTAGGTTTTGACAATTTAACATGTAGCAATACTTGCACCTTGAACAGCTCACTGTCAAATCCTGAGTTTGGGATATTATTTGACTGGAATCTATCTATTTAAAAAATTGTTATTTCTATAATCATATAGTAAAATTGCGACAATTCTACATGCTGCTTTGCATAAGCTTTGGAGAATTTAATTATGATTCTTACAGAAACTTAAATTCTGGTTTTTATGTCTATCCCCATACAGTGTTAACTTCTATCCCTCAGTTTAAGGCCCATGCAAAATGCTAAAACTGCATGAAAATGAATAGTATTAAGTTTTCTGTCTTTTGTTTTGTGTTAAAAACATGAGCTTTTATTTTCCTTCACCTGTGTTCCAAATTTCATCTCCTTAGCAATAAGGCAAAGGAAAAATGCTTGATAGTTTTGTGAACTTCTTCCCAGAGCACAGAAATTGGTAGTTTATTAGTATTTTAAGACAAAACACTCATTACGGCAGGAAGAGTAGTAATCCTTGGTTAATTTTGCTGAGGTATAATGTAGGATATTCTGCTAAATATGAGTAGTTTGTAGAATGCGTGTGGTATATATTAAAATTCCCATGCTGTCATGTAAACAAACATTTCTTTCTAGCATGGGTACTGTACATTAGGAAAGTGTGCTTTACACTGGAAACCTTCATGTTTCTGACTCCAGCGTTAATGAGCAAACAGTAACATGAGCTGCAAGCAGCAAGCCCAGCTGAAGGGACTCCTGAAACTGGCTGCTTTGCACAGATGAGGAAGGAACTAGATTTATGAGTCAAGATAAAAGGACCTTTTTCCCCTCCATTAACATCACTTAATTCAACTGTTCAACTTCTTTCCCAATCTGTCAGGTCAGGTCTGCACAGTGTATGTACTCAGATCCCTGCTGATAGCGAGAGAAAGAGCATCTGCTTGCTCAGGAGAAACTTTTGGAACCAAAGGCTGAAATATTATCCTCTTCCTCCCCCACCTCATACTCATTCTCTTCTTCCCACACAAACATACACATTATTTCCTGTCATTTATCTTTAGTGATTCCTGTTTTCACTCTTCTACACCCTCCTACATCCCTTTTACGTACACATATACAAATATATATACATTCACACATGTATCTATTTGAACATACATAAAACCTGCAATGGATTGGCCCCTCTCCATATAGCTGACAGGACACTTTCAAAAAGCCCCACTTCCTAACAGATATATTTTCTTTCAGTGGTAATTGGGCTCAAGAGAAAAGAGAAAGCCTAGAATTGAATATAAAACAATATAACTGATATAAATGTGAATTCCTAAGGTGATGGTTGAATGGAAGAGTGTATACCAAAATTAAATTTCAATTTATAATAGAGAAATCTCTATGGAGCAAAGTACTTACAAAGAGCAATATGAAGCCAAAAACATAAGGGGAAAGAAAGAAAATAACTCAGTTTTTAACAAGTTATTTAAAACTCTTCAAGGGAAAATCTTAATCTTTTTCTCTTGAATAAATAATGCAATATGGCAAGGACACCTGAAAGCTGAAATAGAACTCTAGGTAAGCAGAAAATATATCCTTTACCATGAAAGGTATCCACCCACAGACGGTAGTAGTAACAACCAATAAAATAGAGCTGGGGCTTATAAAACACATAATTTCAGTCACAATTAATTATAAAAGTTGAAACAGAAGAGTTGCTTGCAGCGTGGTGAGGAGAATTTTCATTCCTTCTCAACATATTTGCCATAAAGTGTTCCCGCACACTAATTAAATGCAGTATTTTTGTGGTTATTTTCCACACAGGAGTTAATTTTTCTGTAGTCTTGGAAAGATTCTTTGCTCAGGCCTTTTATTTCAGCAATAAAAAGAATAAACCACTGCACTAGTAGACCTTCTCTTCCACAGTACTCTGTCACTTTGCATACAATTTTATATTTTCATCTCAGGTGGCTGTGATCACAACCAAAATAGTGTATCAGAGCATCAAACATCTGCTTCAGCTTCCAGAGAAGAAGAATACAAGAAACATGGAGGTTTCTATTTTGTGTGAGAGAAATCCAGTTAAACAGCAGAGCAAGTCAAGGAGCTTAACTCTAGGAGAGCAGACTGGGGAAGAAAAGAGACCTTGTGACTGTAATGGTGAGATTTCAACAGCGATGGCCAAATTCAAATGACAGTACAAGCCTCTTAAAGGATTAGTGATAGATTATTATAAAAATATATATAATAGGTCAATTCCAAAAGCCAGTGTTAGTGAACAGGGCAGAATCTAGCAGCCAGCAGAGTCAAGTCTGCTACAGCTCTGCGGTCTCAGTTCCTGCAAGCGACGAGGCCACACAAACACAGCACACATATACATCCCATATACGCACCTCTACACAGCAAGGTACACAGAGACAGAAACTGAGCTCTCATATAGAAACAAAGAGCATTTATGGCTTCATTCTCCGCCCCTCTCTGCCTGAGCAGGATTGGGGACTGCTAAGTTTTCTATGTTTGTACATAAATCCCTCCACCAGCTGGGCTTAGATAAAACACACTCCGTCACTCCCACTACTCCTCTCTCCCTGTGGTGGGTTTCACACCTGTACACTGGGACTGAGCCTCTTCCAGGACACATTTTGGAGGGGCTCAGATAGGATGTCACTTCCTCTGAGGTCTTAATTTGGATTCCCTGCCTCCTACATTGTCCCTGTGCTCATTTGGGTTTGTGGAGATGGGCCTGTGATGAAACGGTGGCTCATGTGACTGTGTCCCCCAGGGCAGGGGATTGTTTGAGCTCCCCAGACGTAATTGTGTGTCTATGCTCCTCTGTGAGTGTGCAGATGAGTTTTTATCACATCACACAACAATCAAGAAATTATTAAATACTAGGTTGTTTCGGGAAAAAAAAAAAAAAGCAAGATGCTGGGTTAGGAGTAAATGAAGGCTATCCCTTTGAAACAACAGATTTCTGGAGCCAAACCCAAAATGTATTAATGTAATTAAGCACTGCACTCCTGGGAACGTGCAACAGTACTGTAGTCCCAAGGAAGTCAGTCCAGCCAGCAGTTACAATGTATGGACAAAGAGTCTGTTTAAGCAGGTCTGGTTTTTTTCAGACTGATCTCTTGAAGGTGTGTAAATACTCAGAGATTATTTTTTATTGAATCTTACTTGATGATTTCCAGACCACCGCAAAGATTAATTATGTGCTCTGTCTTAATCAGGGTAGTCTATACTGTCCAGTGTCTTGCAGACTTTATCATGCCTCTATTTAATTCTCGGCTGTAGCCTTTATAGTCTAGAGTTGCTGTATTGTAAACTTTTACTTTCAGGACTTGTTTTGAGAGCTTTTGATGGATGAAAACCTATTCATATCTTGATATATGCATCCTATTACAAGTTTTTCCTTGGGAATTGAAAAATATTAAAATGCAGCTTGTTATTATTTTAACCATTGGAAAAAAGTAACCAAATTAGTACTGATTTTCAGAAACGTTTGATTTGTGCCTATCTGACTATTTTAAAGTGCCATTAGGATCCACGATAGCAAAACATATAACAAACAAGAATTTTTTTATATTTAGTTTAAATACAGGTATTGCTTCTTTGATATTCCATTTCTCATTCATATAAAATCTAGATTTTCAAGGTACTTAAATGTTAGAATTTTCTCACCTATTCTAGAGCTAGCAGGATGAAGTGATAGGAACCCAGAAATTTGAGCCAGTTATTATCATATAAATATTTATAGTAGAATAAAAAACTGCATGATATTTCCTTTTAATTCAGCCAAGTGTTGGCTTAAAATTTTGATTTCAGGAGTACTGTCTGAAGCTGAAGCTGGCACTCTGAATGTCAACAGACATTTGAGTTTTCTCATCAGTAAACAATTAGTCATAATATACATTGTCAAATGATGGTGATTATTTATTCAAAATGGACAAAAGATTATTTATTCAAAACTGTAGGATTAGTTACGTGAAGAACTTCTTTTTTCAATGCATAGTGCACAGCAACTTAAGAAATGCCTAATCCTATAGTTTGTCTCTGACAACATCTTGAGACGGGTGCTCAGGAGGAGGACACAAAGAAAACCTTCAATGCAAAATTACAGAATGACTTCCTTATAGGAGGAATGTTTATTATGACCCATTAGGTCTTGTCTTATGTACTTTACCATAGAGATTTATATTTTATTCGATCAGACAGGGATTATCTGGAAGGACTGAGAAAGAGAGGGAGGTTGTGACCTCTTCGTGCTTCTGACTAATCCTACAAAGCACAGACTTTGTAGTTGTATACAGCTGCAAAAGGTCTTGACGGATGACATGTTTCAGCAAAAAGAAGGAATAAGTTGGTTCTGCTATTTAAAAGTTTAGTGTAAAAATTGTGGTGCTTCACAGTCATGATTTTATTTGAAGAATTTCCCATTGCAATAAACGATGGTCACAATGCATGTAGTATCATGTATGCCTTCATTAAACACTACATGGAACTGCAAACAAGAATTGTGCAACCAGCCCATTGATGTTCCAAAATAGGTTTTTTCAGAATGATATTTTATCCCTTCCTGCTAGTCCTTATTTTAAAGACATCCAAAAGAAACCTAAATTTCTCTAAAAGAAAGACCCTTCACTGCAGAAATTCAGCATCAATTATGCTGCAAAGAATGTGATCCTCTGAAGGAAATTGCAATGTCACTTCTGTAGATATTATTGCTAAAAGTATTCTTTCATAGTGTGTAAATACTGCTCAAACTGCTTGAAAAATTCAGCCACATCAAACAAAACAGAACAAAACAACCCAGCTGGTTTCATGGGTTAAGGAGAGTTTATTTCAAGATCATTTGCTGTGTCTATCTATCTTTAAAAAGTTATGGAAGTGGATGTTCTGTTACTTATAGCTCTCAGCTGAAAAATGAAAAGAGAAAAGAACAAACAAGATTATTGGTAAACTTAAATGATAAAATGCTAATTCTGAAGCATTCAAGGTTCCTAACTAAAGTGCCTTTAATTTGAGAAGACAGATGCTGTGTGAAGGAACATATGGCAGACTTTACTCAAGACTGTGGAATTTTTTGCTTTCATTATTTTTTGTCAAAATCTAAACAATCTTTATGTCTGTGGAATTTTTTCTGCTTATATGTGATAAGAAAATGACATTAAGTTTTTTTCCCCGTGCTGAAGGTTAAGTAAAGAAATTTTAAAAGATAAGATGATGGACTTCAATCTGTCCAAATATCACTTTTGTTATTGTGAACAAAAATAACCTATTTTTTTCCAAGTACTGGAAATCTCATGGGTTTCTGGATGGATTTTATTTGCCCAGTGTGTAAAACATTTTTGTTCTGGATTAATGAACAAGAGTTGTTACAATTTGACAGGTGTTAAACAATGAAATTAATAGGTTTGTTTCATACCAGTGTTGTATTCGCATCAGTGCAGATGGCACAAATTTGAAGTTTCAGATTCAGTTCCAAAAGATATTTTGACTGAATCAGCTCCTTAATCCCGAAATAAATATCTTCTTCTTACTTGATCTTTTCCTTAATATGCACAGAACTATATTCTTCTGTCAGAAGGAAGCCAAATGGAAGCCAAATTTCTAGCAACCTAACAGTGCAAAACTGCCTATGCCTTTCTGTGCAGCCAATGCACATGTTTTGGTCTAAAGAATCAGATCTCATAGAAACTTGAGGAGCAAATCAGAGATGAATGAAATATTACTTCACTTGAACTGCTTCCCAGCTGATATCTAATGTCTGTTAAGGGATTGTTTGTTTTTTCCTTTAAAGTTTCCATTTACAGATGTGCTTCTGAACACGGCCTAAACAATTTTATCTCTTGACAGGGCTGAGCAGCTCGGTTAAATATTCTGCTGAGACATAGTAATTAAAGGCTTGATTAATTTTCTTACACATCTTTCTAGTGCCATGAGAGATGTTGCAGGATGCCATGGTTTCTAGTTAGTGCTACAGTATAGCATAGATACCCTTCAAATGCTGTACTATATCTGGTAGACTTATCAAGTTATCTTGGAAAACTTGGAGCTTCTGAAGAATCAGAAGGCAGCTATTGTGCAGATGATTGTGTCATGCCCTGGGAAGTCAGCTCACCCTTAACACACAGTTCTTTATTTATACGTCTACGTGGGCTGTAAGGACCTGACTGAATCACACTGTAGGTGTCCAATCTTCCATTATAATCAGATATCTACCTGACTTTAGTACAAACCATGGTTCAGAATGTGGGAATCTCATGTGCCATACATTTGCCAGGGCATAAGCACAGGCCTATCAAATATGACTCAGGATATATAGGAGACTTATGTCCATCCAGGTTGCCAGCGGGCAACAAGGTGGGGTTACCAAGATGGGAGTAAAAATTTCTTTAAATGCAAATGGTTTTTAACTTCTGAGCAGTTGAAAGAAAATACCACCATGCCATAAAGGAAAACAAAGAATCTTCAGTGCAATTTCAAATAAGGAAAAGTCTTGGCTAAGGAACATTTTAATACGCAAATTTTTTAGAACTTCTTGCAGCTTCTCTAGAAGAAATACTTATCAACTGTCTTCTGAAATCCTTCTGTACTTCTGTTCTTATACCGGAAGCTGTTTGAAAATAGTTCAGTGAAGTTTGAGATTGGATTCTGCAGCACATTACCCAGTCTGATGTTAGGAAGCCACACTGTACAAAGATATGCTCATTCAGTGGCTGAAGTACAATTTAGTTATCCATAGGACAAAGTAGCTGCATATGCAAAACTACATAACACTAATGAACAAATAAGTTATGCTATATTTATCTGATCACCTCTGTCATCACAGCTTTTGATTATTAGTCATCACTTCCAGGAGTCTTAGAATCCTAGAATCATTGAACCATTAAGGTTGGAAAAAACATAAAAAAAAAAAAAAAAGGTGGACCCACTTTGTGTTATTGAACCTCTTACCTTTGGCCTTAGCCTATCAATCCAGCCTGTTCAGATCCCTCTGTAGAGCCTTCCTACCCTCCAGCAGATCAACACTCCTGTCCAGCTTTGAGTCATCTGCAAAATGTTCTAAGGGTGCATTCAATCCTCTGGTCCAGATCATTGAGAAAGATACTAAGCAGAACTGGCTTAATAATAATGTATACTATATATTTATTATGTATATTACATATATATAGTACTTCATAATACTGAGCCTGGGAAACACCACTAGTAACCAGATGCCAGCTGGATGTAGCACAATTCACCATGACTCCCTAGACCCGGCCATCCAGCCAGTTTTAACCCAATGAAGAGCACGCCTGTCCAAGCCATGGGCTGCCAGCTTCTGGAGAATGCTGTGGGAGACAGTATCAAAGGCTTTTTTGAAGTCCAGGTAGGCAGCATCCACAGCCTTTCCCTCATCCACTAGGCAGGTCTCCTGGTCATAAAAGGAGATCAGGTTGGTCAGGCAGGACCTGCCTTTCCTAAACCCACTGTGTCTAGGCCTGATCCCCTGGTTGTACTGTTTGTGTTGTGTGATTGCTCTCAAGATAGTCTGTTCCATAACCTTCCCCAGCACTGAGGTCAGGCTGAGAGGCCTGTAGTTCCCTGGATCATCCTTTTGACCCTTCCTGTCGATGGGTGTCACATTGGCCAACCTCCAGTCATCTGTGATCTCCATGGTTAATCGGGACTGATGATAAATGATGGAGAGTTGCTTGACGAGTTCTTCAGCCAGCTCCCTCAGTATGTTGTGGGACATACATCAATTGGAACTGATGAAACTAATTTGGGAAGTCTAAAGTTTTATAAGGGTTAGGTGAATCCAATGAATGTTCTGTGTATGTGAGTCTGCATCTTGCCCTTTCTAGCACAGAGTGCTGAGTTTGCAATACTTTGTAAATCAGGAAATAAAAACACCTGGTTACAATTTAGCACCATTTTCTTTGGCTGGGCTAAAGGGCTAGTCTTGTGATCTTTTATTGCTCTTGAATTCCCTCATTAACTCTTTCAAGCATACTTTTTATTGCATTTTTTTAAATCCGTGACGATATAAGATGTCTGATACTATCACTGATTTATAAGAGCAGTCTTTATTGTAAAGGACCAGACACCTCAGCTTTCCCATGACACTATTTTAACTTCTAGTAATATTCCCAGTAAATTAGGCCCAAGCTGCGCAGTGTTCAGCATTGCATCTTAAGGCTACCAAGAGGTCACATACAATGAGGCTGTATACTTATCTTTGCTCCTGCATGCATTGCTGGGCTTGCAAGTTCTTGATTGAAGAGGAAAATCTCCCCTACTATTGCTGTCCTGCTTAGCTGACCAGAAAGTCTAGTCATTGCTGTATCACTTACCAGCATACTATTTCAAACTTAACCTTCCAAACCTAACACCTGCAGCATTCTCATAAAAATGGATGGATATTCACTTCATTTAATTCCCGCAGTGCAATATTATAGCTCTGATTCAGAGTAACGCTATGAGAGCTTTGCACTATGTGGGCAGTTCATCTGAATGGAGCTTGGGCCATCTTGGAAGCTCTAATATTTTTAAAATTTTACATTAGGACATAGGCAGTCTCTGGTCCTCTTTATTATAAAGAATATGAAGGTAGTCCAATGTCATTTTTTTTTCTCACTTAGATTTTAATTGCTTTATATAAAAAAAAGTGTCTAAGCTTACATTCTTAGTGTGATAATTCCACTTCCTAAACCAGTAAGATAGAAGGCTGATGCTGTGTGTGATGGCAGAAAAGAGTGGAGATTCTTAGATGAGCAAAGACCAGGTATGTTCTTATGTTTACAATATGGTCTCTAATAGGATCAAGAAATATTGATATGATGTGGTCACAAACTGCTGTGGGGAAATTGTTTTGTCTATTGCACGTTTACACACACATAGTTCAAAATGAAGCTGCTGTCTGTCTTTCAAACACACTTTTATATATGTTTATTTACTGATGTGCCTGACTTGATGGTACACCAGTGTCATATTTTCTGTTCTCTGATGTAATTCCTGAAAAAATTAAGTATATTTTATTCAACAATTTCATTTACTATCTTGTGTTTTTATTTTTTTTAAATATCAATATCAGAAATGAAAACAAATTCATGTGAAACCTTTGATATGGCTTCATCCACTGAGCTATGCCTTAGACTATTACAAATTTTACTCCAGGATTATGTGTAAAGACACAGAGGGAGTAAACTAATTAAAACAATAGGTTGCTACTGTGAATTATTCTACTGATCTAAAAGCATTCTAAATTACAGAAGGTATGCTGACATGTCTGTTCACTCAGATTCTTAAATTGCAATAAAGAAATGAAATGCATTATTTTTATTATCTTGCTGTCAAATGCAAACCTATTCACTTCTACACATGTATTTGTACTTGTTCATAATTTTTTCTCTTGGGTGACAAAAGAATGTGCTTTCCAACATAAAAACAGGCAACAGTTTATCAACATATACTTACAATTAAATATTCAGCAAGAATTGAAAGCACATTAAGGCCATCCTACATTTGTTCACTCTCTGGGGAACTCTTCAATTCCAAGCTAGTTTGGTATATATCTCCATGGAAGTTTTCACTCCCACTTTTGAGTCAATCTTATAATTACTTCACTATCATTTCAAGGGCTGTGAGCTCCTCATTAAAGAGATGGAGAGTTCTCCTACCAGTAATGATCCTCTGAGTGAGTTATCTGCAACATCATTAATGGAAAAAAATGGCTTTATTTTACAGAAATAATTGGAAACATTGGCCACATGTGATAAAGTTGTGTTTCATAATTATTTTGCCACATATGATGTATGTCCTTTGTTTCCTATTATGCTTGTGGAGGCATACTTTCCTATATTTTATGGAGGTTGTTTCAGAGAGCCCCTAATTTATATTTAACAAATGCTTTTTTCTGAACCTAATTTGTTTTTGTCAATAGGCCGCCTATTTAATATTGCTTAACTCTCAGTAATGCTCACTTGATTTTAACAAGTGGAATTTATTCTGGATTTATAAAAAAGGTTATAATTCACAGCTATAGTTCCCTTGAACTCCAGAAAAATCACCCCTAATTGTAGAATTCAGGCCTGTCCACTGCTTTTTCTCCTTTGTTCTGCCCAAAACACCGATCCCAAATTGTTGAGTTTTGTTTCTTCCTCCATCTGTTAAGAAAATTGGTTCCTTTGTTTTAAAATGCAGTCACTTTCACATGAGCAAATCTTGCCCTTTCAGGCATAAATGTCCATCAAAAAATTACATCCATGTAGAAAGGAGAGTGATTTTCTCTTTCTGTATGTACCTGAAATCAGGAATAGAATACATATATTCTATGTTGCTTTACTTCAATTGTTTGGTTGTTGAATGAAGGTATAATCATATTTTTAAAAATTTAGCAGAGGATGAACTATTAGAGAGCAATGTTTACCAATATTCAAGAAATTTAACAAGAGGCACAAACCAAGATTTTCTGCTGAACTTCAGTAAGAAGGATCCTTTAGTAAGAAAATAATCCTATGATTCCAAAAACACAAAGGCAACACTGCTGAAGGAACAAGGCAATCAGCTTGGTGTTTATGGTTTCTTGTGGCTAGAACATATCCTTTAACATAAACCTCTGCTTTGACAGATAATTTTTTTTTTTTTTCTGGAAGTCCGAAAGGGTTATTCTCCAAAATTCTAAAATCTAAGGTTAAATATGCACCCTAAATTACTGTTTACATGATTCTGCTTCCAACAGCACACAAATACAGAACCCACATAAAATACTAATGCAAACAGTCAAGTCCCCTGGTTTCTTTCAGTTGGTGGAGACAAGCATTCGCTAGTGCAGGCACACACACACCACTCTCTAGGTATACAAGCCCACACGCATTTGCAAGAGTACTGGCAGAGACCCTCTGGTACTCCCACCTGGATATAAAGTCCCCTTACATGCTGCACGTGTCCCCAGACCCTCTTGCCACTCCAGCTTGATGCTCGCTAGCATCAAGTACTTACAGACTTGTCCCACAGGCACCCAATACCTGCAGGTCTCCCTAAATACCTGCATGGACCCTCCAGCCACCTGATACCCCTGCTCAGACCCAGGGCTGCCTGGGATCTGGCTGGTCAAGCCTGAGATTTCCCAGTGGATAACAGACACACACACATCTGAACTGGGGAAGATACAGACACTCAGCTGCCCCTCTGTCCCATCAGAGCTGGCACCAGGTACACAGACAGTGGCCATGGTCCTGCTGCTGCCCGCAGTGCCAAGCCCCTCACTCCCCTCACTCATTCTGATCCCTCCCAGTAGCTGATTTTTGGGATACATGCCATTCCCTCCCCAATGGGTAGAGTTTTAAGACCCCACTCATTTCAGTCACTGATACTGAGATCCCCCATTCTCACTCCAGCAGCTGACAGCACAGACCAGGGGTGCCAACAACCCCAGTGTGACTCCAGCTGTCACTCACACACACATATAGATCTCACAAAGTCTCACAGAACATATACATACGTATACATAGGAGAGAAAGTAATATTATGCAGAGAGGTAGTTAGGAAAGAATTTAATAAAAAGATAAGATAGATTGTGGCCATCAGACCACAATCCCCCCCCCTTTTACATGCAACCAGCCTTTTTCATAACCCTTTCTGTCTATTCTCCATCTGTTCCTCTCCATCCTTTTGCACTGCACATTTTCTCATCAGTTTCCATATTTCTCAACCTTGCTCCAACATCCTGGATGCTCAGGCCTACATCCTTATCAGTAGCAAAATCCTGGTTTGCCTGCAGTTCTTGATAGTCCATCAATTAATGACTGACTGACAAGGTTTATTTCTTGACTTTGTCTCCCTTATGTTTTTCAATTTTGTGCCTGTTTTCTCTATAGCTTCCTGCTTTTCCTTATCCCACCATTGGATAAGGTTCTTGATAATATTACCTTAATTAAATAAATATTGCCACATTCCAACACTCATCAGTTAAGTGTGACTGGCCAGTTTTGTGTCATAATCGCCTCCTTTATCTGTTGACCAGGTCCTGGACCCTTCTCCAGGCTGAGCAGTTCGAGTTCTCTCAGCCTTTCTTCATAGGAGAAATGCTTTTGTCCCTCAATGCTATTAGGGACTCTGCATAGGATTCTCTCTACTATGTCCACATCTCTCTTGTACTGGGGAACAGAGTCCCAGACACAGCATTCCAGGTGTGTCCTCATTAGGGCTGAGTATAGGGCCAGAATCACCTCTCTTGACCTGCAAGTAACAATCCTGCTGCAGCCCCGGACACCACTGCCCGTCTCCACTGCACAGACACACTGCTGACTTGTGTTCAGTGTGGTCCATCAGGACCCTCAAGTTCCCTTTTTCAGAGCTGCTTTCCAGGTGAGCAGCTCCCAGCATATCCTCTCCATAGTTGTTTGCATTACAGCAAAATGGATACAATTAGTGTAAATGGTGAGAATATGTTTGGATTAAAGGGTTTTGAAGAAAATAATACAGTGAAATCAGGAAAATTAAATTATTGCATGTGCAGAATTAAGGCAGTTTATTAGATTTTAATCTAATCCAAATAAGGATTGATATATTCCAATGAGGACTGATCATACTGATAATTCTGTTAGCATTGGAAATCAGACGTCTGAGCACTGGGTTTTTTGGGAGAGAAATGGCTGTTTTTTTAATCTTAGTAGCATAGAGAAATTAAGTGGAAATAGCCTTTCAATGTAAAAAGCCCTATGAAAAAAGAGAGTAACACCTTTTTTTTCAGAATGTGTGGACCTATGGTTTTAGGCTAGACAGACAAGCAGATTTACTGTTGCAAGAATAGATTTCACAATTATTCTCTGGAATATGAATACTATGCCAGCAATCTGGTTTGTGTAGGATTGTGATTTCATGCTAGTTCTGGGAAAACTAATTTGCTTCATCAGCGAATATATTTTCCAGCAATCACTTTCATGATCTGATTATAAGTATCCAGAGAAAGGTAAAAGGGTGATCAAATCCAGCTAGCTAAACTCCCATTAAAGGTATGCAGAAGAGGTTATGAGTCTGGAAGTGGTTATATTAAGTGCATAAGTTGCAACAAGAGTTAAAACATTTTTTAAGGTTAAAATATATTTCTACTTTGTTAAAATGTTGATTGTATTTACCACTCACTATGCAAGCACTTTGTGGAGAAATGAACTGCAACAACTGTGAGTAAGAGAGGAGCACGTATAACACATTCTCATTAGGTCCACCCTTAACTGCTTCAAACCTGGTTGAAAGATATGCTTCTGCAGCTCTTCCCTTCCCTTTCTTCCTCCTTCTCCACATTCTGGTTTCCAAGAGAGGGCCATCCAGGTGACTGTTTGGTAGTGAGACTGCATAGGCTCCAACCCGAGTTGCTCTGGTACTAGGACTGTGAAATGTCCTGACTTTTACCCCATCAGGCAAACTTGGACGCACCAGTGAGCTTAATAGGACAATATTTATGGTGGTATTGGGACCCAGGGATTTCAGATTTTATCTGGTTCTGAAATGTGCTTCTCAAGTGTACTAGTTTGAAAACAAACCAGTGGGAGATCACAAGTCAGAATTATAATTTAATAGGCAAATTAAAATAAATGCAATAGTACAAGAACACTGACAGAGCAGGATACGACCTGACACCCTGTTAGGGTGGTGGTAGCAGTCCAGATGAAGTGGTCCTGTTAAAGCAGTGATCCTATAGAAGGGTTTGGTCTTCACCCAAAAGTCCAATGGTACAGCTCTTATCCTCTAAGAATCTGCCAGGTAAAGGCTGCTTGTGCTGTTCCAGATTATATCCAGGTAGGAATGCTTGGCTCCTCCCCCTGGGTGGAACATCTCACAATGGGCTGATGTAATTCTATGAGTCATTTGGTGGGTCCTTGATTGCCCATTAAACAGAGATAATTCCTGGAGGGAGTTACCAGGGATGAGTCATGGTAGGAGATAACAAACACTGCCCCACCTGTTTCAACAGGTTGTGAAGATGATAATAGAATACATACAATTGGTTACATTTTACATTGTAACCTAGGACAGCAAGGCTGTCCCTTTGGATGTCCATGGCTGACAGCTGTCTGCAGGAGGGTTGCAAGGATAGCTTCTGTGAGACCAGGCTGGGGCTGCCCCGTGCTCAGCGCGGGGGTTTTCAGCAGACCCACTGCAGCATGTAGCTGAGCCCATCGGTCAAGCTGGTGGCATGTTTGGGAAAAAACAAAATTAAGACAGGACAAAACACCACATAACCATATGAAGAATGAGGAGAAAAACGTGAGAGAAACAAGCCTGTTAACACCAAGGCTGGAGAAAGAGGATGGGGAGGAAGGGCTCCAGGCATCAAACCTGGTATTTCCTGACAGCCTGTGGAAGAGACTATAGTAGAGCAGAGGTTCCCCTCCAGCCTGTGAAGAGGTCCAGGCTGGAGCAAATATCCACAGTACAGCCAGTGGAGGACCCCACACTGGAGGAGGTGAATATTCTTTGAAGGAACTGAAGCCTCTGGAGAATCCCACAATGGAGCAGGTTTATCCTGTAGAACAGCAGGCCACGGGAAGGACCCATGAGTAGGAGATAAACATGAGGAGAAAGGGGTGTCAAAAAGAATCTGTAATGGGTAGACCATTACCCCCAATTCCTCAAATACGCTGCTGTGGAGAGGGGCAGGGAGGAGGTAGAGGAGATGACTGAAACAATGAAGTTAAGCCTGGGTAGAAAGAGTGAGGGAAAGTTGTTACTTTAATTTTTATTTTCTTCTGATCAACTAAATGTATTTTAATTTGCAATAAATTAAATTATTTTCCCCCAATTTGAGTCTGTTTTGCCTATTACATTAGTTGTTTAGTCATTCCCTGCCACTATCTTGACCCACAAGCTTTTTCATCCTATTTTCTCCCCAAGTCCTATTGATGTGAGGGCATGAGAGAGCAGCTGTGTGGGCATATGAAAGCCAGCCAAGGTCAACCCCCCACAGAATATTTCTGCCAATATCTTTCTAAAAGTATTTCCTTAGTACTTTAGTAATGCTTTTAAAAGAATATTGCTTTAGTATGATCTAGTGAAAGGTGACCCTGCCCATGGAATTGGGGCTGGAACCAGTTGATCTTTAATATCCCTTCCAAGCCATTCTATGGTTCTGTTATGACATTGTAAACAAAAATCTTCTCTCCCAAATACGGCCTCCTTGACCAGCCAGCCATTCTATTTCTACTGCCTACTTTGTTTTCCTTCCAGGAGTCTTAGTTATTCCTGGTTTCATTCTTTGTTTTCCTTCCATGTTACACCAATAATTCTCCCTTTCTTCCCTCAGGACCTCTGAATCCCAATCCTTAACTTCTTCTCTAGACTGTACAACAAATCTCAGTCCATTGAGTCATGCTCTTTTCTATATTGCAGCTATTTCAAACATCTCTTACCACTGCTGCACTGGTCTCTGCACAGACTTCCCAGTCAGCTACTGCCAGTCTCCTGTTCTCAGTTTTTCTCAATTAATATCTCATCTCTCTGTCTACTTCCCCAACTTGAAGTCTCAGTTCTTGAGATCTCCTCCACACTTGTGTCAATTCAGTGCACTGCAATCATGGTTTTAATTCTGGTACTTTTGGGGTTTGAATTCCACAGTGTCTTTTTCCTCCATGTGCCAACTGCAGTCTCAGAAGAGTTATCTAAAATCATTCTTGGCCAAACTTTGCAGAACTGACATTTTAGGGAGAGCCTTGTTTGATCCTTAGTGAGCAGAATCTAGTAGGAGTTGAACTGCTTAAATGAACTATAAAACAAGGCTGCACCGACTGCAATTTTGCAAATGCTTATAACATGACACCATGTGGCTAGATTTTCAAGCTGATGGCAAATAGATATAAACATTCCCCTCATTGCCAGAATTATTCAGGGTAAAGCAGAGAATCATGATTAGCAATTCCAGACCAAATATTTAAAGTCGGGCAAAACTGTAAACAACTGAAAGCAGAGCCATGCAATGCAATCAATAACCGAATAGTAGGTGGATTTACCAGCCCTGCTTGTATAGAACACTTTAAGGGCCAATTTGTCAGCTGGTAGAAATCAAAAAACCAGCAATGAGTGACTAACAGTACCTCTGATTAGTAGCAGGTGTAGATTTAGCTTGTAAAATAAAAATAAAATTCTATGTTTAGATCCTATGTGAGAAAGCGTATCGGCTCCCAAAAAGGGCTTATTATCTTTGCTGTTCCTTCTAAAACATCTTTGTGCTCAACAGAGATAAGATGAGGACGTGCATGTAAAGTACAAAAATAAAAGATTAACTCGTTGAGGCACAGTCCTTGTAAGGAGAACATCCACACAAATACATTCTTTATTACTCACATTTCAAAGACATCTCTCAAAAAAAGTAGATGAATGCCATAAAACTGCTGAGGAAAAAAACCATTTAGATTAGAAGTCAAAACCAGAATTTGATATTTAATGTCACATAAAGACCTATGTAGCTGAGAATTTTCTTCCTGGAAATCAGTTTATCTTTGCCTTTCTTTTATTTTGTCCTGTGAAACACAGATTGCTTCCCTGTAAAATCCCATGCTCATTGCTTGTACCTTCCAATTTGCAAGCAGATATTCTGATAATTCCATATTTTAAACCTTTCATTAGCAAATTTTCTTTTATTTGTACTTTTGGTGGCTACTAAGAACCCTATTCTCTTGTGTTAAGTATTAAAGTGCACCAAAAATGTCACGGTCACTGTTCAGAATTACTTGCATTTCTAGAGGACACTTAACCTTGATTTGTACATAGAGAAAAAGATAAAATGCAATTATCCATTCTTGTCTCACAGAAAATAGGCATATTTGTATTGAAAAAAAGATTTTTACTATCTCAGATAATTTTTGAAAAATTGAAGTGCAAAACATTTTTCTCACATGTTCTTTGTTCTTCTAACAGCAACAAACCAATGTGTATGAGCTTCTTTCTTTCAATTTAAGTGCAGCCGAGGCTATCACACTACCTATACTTCCTGGCATAGGCAGGCTCCTGGACTGCTTGAAAAAAATGCCAGACAAAATCTCGCTCCAGTTCACGAAAATTAAGTGAGAGGACTTATGGAAGGGGGAGGAGAAACTTATTTACAAGATCAACAAGATTTTTACTGACTCAAATCACCAAGATTTTAGCCACTTGCAGTCTTTTTTTCGTATTATTGACAGCCTCTTATACACATACATGCTCACCAGGACCAGGGTGCCATGAACCCGGTGATCTGGCCAGGATAATTGCTGAAAAAGAGACACCAGAGCACACTTGGCTATCAAGACTTCACCACATCTCTGGGGTCCTTTCTGATGAACAACAGCAAATCAATTCTGGACTTAACGGGGTGGTCCTCAAAAGTTGCTAGTTTCAGCCTTTAAAAATCTCAATTAATTTTGCTGCTTCTGGTTTTTTGGAATATGTTTGATGTATGTGTCACAGCCTCTTTTCTCTGGTGAGCTAACAGCAAAAGAATTGCTGAGTGTGGTATGTTGCAGTCTGGTTGCTGTGCTCCTGGTGTATGGATGCAGGACTTCCACAGATCAGTCATCCGTGTCTTATCAGAATGCAGGCCTTTTGGTCTTCAGGTGAGCAACACATTCCTCAATTTTACTGCTGGGAAGAGCATCCGGGAAGCAATGACCTGGGGATAGTGTTTTCTGTGACAAATGGAAGCCATTTCTTTTAACCCCTTTCTCCTGCTCTAGTATTTAAACACACAGCCATTTCTGTTCATATTTCATTCTTACCAATCTTAGCATTTCCCTTAAAATTTCCGCAAGAGAAGAACAGAGTTTCTCTTCCACAGTGAAAAGACCCATTAGGTGATAAGATATTACTCTAGTGGTCTATGTAGCATTCCCTGATATATTACTCTGGATGTCTCATAGCTTGACATCCCTTAGTGCCCCTCTTTGTATCACTGTCAATAAGAATGGACTTGCTAATATGCAGCCCATCTTTCTTTTTCCTGTGTCATGCTAACTGTCACCATATTACAATCAATGTATTTATCTATTGGAAACCTTCAAAGTCATCTGACTCTTTCTACAGATTGTTTCAATTGTCAGATTGGCACTGGAGTATCAGTTGTTTCCTTTCTGCTACTACTGCTCTTCATATGAATTATGAACACAGAAATAAAGGTCCATAAATTAATATCTTAGGTGAAATTTTCTTTTAAAATATATCTATAGTAATAATTTTCAAAGAAGCATCTAGTTTTAATGCTAGCTTCTCTTTCTTTCCTTTTTCATTAATTCCAATTATCTATCTGCTTTCTGTGAAGTTTTATGCAAATTATAATAATTTGCATAATGTTATTATGATAAAATTATAACTTTTCTTTCAAGAGTGTCTCCATCAACAACCTAATCAGAAGAACAATGATCATCTAATCAGAAAACAAATATCCATATCTATCGCATATCTAATCATAAGATGATTTTAATTCCTTTAGTTGGTTCTTTTGCTGGTGTTAAGAGATTTCATGATAAGAGTCTACAGACTTTTGAGACAGATTTCTTCTAATAATTGTGAGCTCCTTTGCATTTACTTTACTGACTGAAATGAGGTTGGGGTATCCAAAACTTTTTCTCACAGGGCTTTTTTTTGTTTGGCTGTTTGTACCCCAGTATGAAAAGTGATGCAATCTAAGTCAAAACTATATGAAATGGAATTTTTTTCCCAAACATTTTAAAGTAAATATTGAAATTTTACCATAGAAGACTCTTTTGCCATGGAAAGTACTTCTATGTAAAAGAAAACTGCATCAGGAAGCTTCTAGGGATTCATTTATGCTTATTGAGATTTTATTCCATCCCTTTGCCAGGATAGTTTCCACTGATAACTGAGATACTGTAAGGTAATGTACACAGACATTGATTCCCCATGAGCTCTATCTAATGCTTAGAAAGAAAAACCCTCTTCTTCATCTACAAACTGCTGCCTGGACTGATTTTTTGAGTCATCATTGCCCCTCCGAGGTGTAAACCATGTTTGCAAAGGTGAAAGCAGAGTGATTAAGTTTCTTTCACAGTTGTCACAAAACAATATAACTTGAATTTTTAAATCCAAAGATAAAATGTAATGCTCTAATGGCAAACAGCCTGTTCACCTTGAGAAAGACAACCTGTTTTTAACATTATGATTTATGCTCATGGATATTATGCAGAAGGCCAAAGGTCAAAATGTAGAAAAATATAGAGGGTTCATTGGCTCTACAACATGAAGAAATTATGAATATAACATCTGATGTACCACTTACCACAAACTACATTTTCAGCAGCTCTCACACCAAACCCTTGGTTTCTAAAGACATCAATTTTTCTTCATTCTTGGTGAAGTTTTCCTTATATCTGATGCTTTTTCTGTAAAATATGTGCTACTAACTCTAACCTCAAGTTACCTAGTTTGCCACAAATCATTAGTTTATTTACTATATTAAAGTGCTACTATCAGAATTCCAGTTCTTCCAGATACAATCTAGTTAATTCTCGGGTCTTTAGTATTCTCCAATAAGCTAAAACTTCCTGACCTTAAGTATGCTTTTAACTGTCTTGAATTTTTGTGAGTTTCTCTCCACTGTTCCCTAAGGCCTGGAAGTCAGACCAAAATATGTTTCCATACAAAAAACTGAGATAATTTAAATAGTGTACAATGGCTTCTGTTTTCTGATACTCAGCATTTCCCGGCTTACAAACTGCTAAACTTCCAAGTTTACAACTAGAAACTCACATTAAAACAATTACTCATCATTTACCAAATGTACCTTCACTACTTTTCAAACCTAAAATACATTGCATTCCCTACACGACTTTACAAGGGACATGCTTTCTTCTTGCAAGTTTCATCTTATTTTTGCAGATATGAATGCTGTCAGTATCAGTTTACTCTCTCTCTCTGTATGCAACTAGGAGCAAACCAGGTACCCAGGTGTACAAACCATTTCAGGACTGTACTCTGGGCACTGGTAACTATTCACTGACAGTATGTTCAGTGAAGAACATGAACACATGAAGAAACGGAGGCAGGAAATGCCTTTGCCCCAAATTTTATGCAGCATACAGACCAGAAATATGAGAAATGTAAGTAATATATCACACAAATATGTCCTGATAGCACCATACAGAGCTACATTCTTCCCTGCAATTTTATTTTATCTTCTTTATTGTTGTAACAGTTTTTGAGGTTTTTTCAAATTTTACATATTTATGTCTTTATTGATTGAACTCTCACCTAAATAAATAGTGTATGTTTCTCCAACTCACTTGCAAGAGCACATGATATAGCAAAAATCAGGATCAGATACGTGTGGAAGTCCTCTAGTAACAGTCCTCTTATGGTGGTGATTTATTATTGAATTTTTTTTTTTTATTGACCAGATAACCAGGTTTTAACCTATTTAATTTCTACTTCATTGATTTTGTATTGTAGATTTTATATTAAATGTCTTCTATAAGTGCAAATATACTGTCAGTTACACTTATCCATCACATTCATTGTCTTTCATATCCTGTCTTTCTCAATGTATTTATCCTTTAGAGGATAAAATTCCACTGTAATCATTACACTTCAGTATAAACTTCAGGAACACAGGAACTTCAGGAACACATTTGAGCTGTTTGAATTGAGATTTTATGACTATGTGAAGCTTGATCACCTTGAATTTCTGAATTCCAGGTTCATTCATCTGCATGGATAAATGCCTGTCTACACAGACTGATAGAGCTCCGATTTTAATTGGTTTGTCAGATTGGTGAGTGAGGCTTTTCAGTGTTTTTTACAGAATGACACTCAAAGAGGAGATATAGGATCTTCTTTAGTCAATCAATCTTCCTGCTTACAGAATTTGAGTTAGATCTTAGGAGATGTTGAAAGGACCAGGAATCCAGACAGTTTCTGTAGAGGCTAGAGAGTGTATGTTGACATTGAAGAACTGCACTGAGATATCCAAGGTTTTGTGCTGAAAGCAGAATTGTCATGGTAGCATAGGTTTTCACTTGAGTTAATTTCTTAGTAAAAGGAGATTCTTTACTCTCTTCTGCACTGTGAAATACAGACACACTCAATCTTTTTTCACCTGTTTCTCACTATTTGAAGAAGAAAATTCTCTTAGTGAGTTGTCAAGCTGAGAAAGGATATAGAGTTCACTTTATTTTTTACAAGCTAGTAAAATAGGCTCAGCTTAACTTAAATAATCACTTAAGTTAAATAATTTTACTTGGTCTTTTATTTAACATTTTCAACACATTCATTTCAAAATTATAATTTTTACAAAATAAGCTGCTTAGAGGATGAGACAAATGTAAGGAAAAGATTCAAGAATGGTGCTCCACATACAGTAGGACATGATTTCTTTATTTTTCTTTAAATTTAGCCCATAAAATATTCTTCTTCAAAGACTAAATACAAAAACTAAGTGTGTATCTCCAGAAAGCATAGTTTGCTATCACGTCTTGTGCACTAGGAGACTTTTCTTGTGTAAAAGCTCTACTTTCTAAAGTACTTATTGTATGGCTTTGTGAATTTTGAACAAAATTTCTGACTCTTTCTCTGATTAAAATCTGCTTGAGATCCTTGAAACAGTAGAGCTGTTGGCACCTTTTAGAACTTCAGGATGGAATTCACATATATTAAATGAAAAATAAATTAGTTCAACCAAGTCCTCAGTTGTACCAGTACAAACCATTTCGAGAGTTTATTTTAGAAGATGAATAAAAGGAAAGAATTGGTCATGATATTTATCTGCTCATTCCTAGGAGACTCTTTGAAAACTTAGTTATAATTAACAACACAGATTGGAATGAGAAGTGTTGCCAGTATGAAAATAAAACTTTTTCCAATAAAGCAAAGTGAAGTTTTCAACCTTCTCTAACATTTGAAAACTTTCTCCAACTGTATTCATAAATTAATGAAAAACATGAAAGAGATGGAAAAATTGCACATGCTTGTCAAATTGCAATGTCCTTACTATAAAATGTCCCTTTTTATAAAGCCAATTCACTCTCTTTAAAATTCTCAGAGCTATCAAAACCTTTCACTGAGTGACCCCTATTTCTCTATTTTTTTTTCTGAGAAAGAGTTCCTTGCTTAATCAAGCATTAAACCATAGTTCCAGAAACTTGACTTCAGGGATGGCATTAAGACTTTGTTGAGAAAATTTTGTAGTTACCCTAAAAACTGTCAGAAAAACTTTAAAAAAGTAAAATTTCACAGAATACTCCAAGTGCACTACTATAATACTTGTTAAAAAATCAGAAAATATAATTTCTTGTTCGCAAAAAAACCTGCAAACTACATCCAGTTAAAAACATTACACTGTGTTTGTTTATTAAAACTTTATTATTACTCTAGAAATGTTTTTATTGTGCACAGTATTGTGTCATATAGATTTCAGCTATATCCTGAAGTCTCAGGTTTGTCCACATAGAAGTTTCTGTTCTGAAGTAGGAGTAGCTTGACATTTACAATTAAAGAAAAAACAAAACAAACACCCACAAAAACCCCCCAAAAACACCTAAGCAAACAAACAGAAAAGAAACACAAACAAAAAAACCAACCCAACCTGTGGGTATTTTTAAGTCTGTCTTTGAGATTTCACCTTGGGGCAAGTTTGGCTTTAATGTGTTTTTCATTCTTCTAGCACCGTGCTAGCTGGAGCCCATTTACATGAACTGAAATCAATTTTTGGAAGCCAAAATTGGGCAAAACATTAATTTAATTTCATGCCATTTTAACATGTGCTTTGCAGAAATGATGAAGTCAGGGAAAAAAATAGCCTCAAATCCATGAGAGAGGCCCCTTAAACTACATTTGTTTGCGTATTTTGGCTTTATGAGAGTAAGTTTTAAAACAAGATTTACAGAACAAAAGCAACCTGAGCTGCAGTTAAACAAGATACATGGGGCAGCAGATGATGTTTTCTTGTGCAAGGCATTTAATTCTCACATAGTAGGTGTTGTTGATGGATATGTCATAGATCAGCACTTCTTGGATATTTGAGTGGTCAGAGAAGTTTAGAAGTATTGAAATTGGAACATTCCTCTGTTTCTCATGCCAAATCTGGTGTTATATTTAGAGATGGCATCATGTGCAAGAAAAAATTGCAAAGGTTCTGGAATTAATGATCTTGCCTGTTAACCCCCTGCAATGTTATAGTTGTCTGGAATAAATATGGAGACTTCTTCGAATAAATATTGATCGCTTACTTCACATCAGATTTCTGCTTGTGAGGGCTGACCACAAGCCAAACAACATAAAAGCAGAGGATTCTGGCACTCAGAAGCAGTAAGTATAACTGATGTTAGGATTGACAGGTCATGCTTAAAGAATTAGAAAAGTTTATTTACAAGAAGCACAGAAAAAGTATTTCTATATAGTGACATGTAAGATTTTCAACATAAATATTATGTGTACACTGGTTTATGCTTTGTTACTGAATACAAATGCTGAAAACCTCCAGTCCTCCAGTGCTACCTTTGGGCAGGGATTAGAAACAGCCCTGTGGATTTAGACAATCACCTTCAGGGCCTGCTAGAACACAGTGCATTCACAGAGTTCAGATTTATGGGTGCAAATTTACCTCTTCAGCATCTGGTGGAATCAAGTTCTAAGTGTAGTTAAGGCAGAGAGTCTTCAACATAACAGTAATTTTTCAGAGAACTGGAGACACTAAGACTAAGCACTAAGGTAACTACCAAACATGTTCTTGAAAGCTTTGATTCTGTACCACACAATTCATGCATTACAAAAACTGTCCCACCAAGAAGTGGGACTTCATAATATTTGAATGGGTCACTTGGAAGGAAAAAATCTCTCTCCTCAATCTTCCAAAATCTTAGTGCTACTTAATACCTTGTAATGCCCTCAATGCTCAGCTGAATGTTCCAAGGTCTTTGTGGGTAGATAATCTGTGTCTAGTTTTCCAATTCAAAATGTTCTGCTTTCTCAAAGGAATGCCAGAATACACTGAAAATTACATTTCTCAAATAAAACATGCATACCTTACACAAGATAAACATCATAATTAAGGTTCTTATGTACCTTGAGAGAAAAAAAATTACATCCCTTAACATGTAAAATTCAGCACCAGACAGTTAGAATTTGTTTCAAGAGTTTCAATCCCCCTCATGTTTATATGGCACACTGCAGTTCTGAGGAGACTGGTGGTGGAGGAACAGGATATAGACAGCAGCACAACACTGCTTTTTCACGACTAGTAACTAGTGTTGGAATATGAGAAGTGGGGTCATCATTGCACAGCGTCACCTTAGGCCTTATAGGTACTTACATAGGGCCCAACTGTTCCAAGCAGTACTCTCATTTTATAGAGATGATAATTGAAGGAACCAAAAAGATATTGGTTTTTCAAGACAGAGACCAGAATTAAAGAATTCCTATAACTTGGGCATGTGCTAGGTCATATATTCTCTCCCAAAGTGCAGCAGTTGTTAGTAAGTTGCCATCAGTGCCCAAGACTTAGTTTGTACAAATCAGTTTCTAGCTATGAAATTTTATAGAATTCCGAAGTTCTGACTCTTCAGGGCTACAGTTTCCCACCCATCCTTTCTTTATGCATCCTTTTAACAGCTATGAAATTCAGCTATTCCATCTTGCGTTGTCCTTGCACACTAACACTGAAAAAGTGGAAAGGGACAACAGGAATTTTTCTTTTAAGTTTTTATCACTCCTTTATTCATTCTGAGTTGTGATTTAACCACCTGTAGTTAGGTTTGCAAGAAAAGAACATGTTGATAAAAGGAATACATAATGATTACCTGATTTTAAATATAGTATCTGTCAGGTGAGGGTGTATCTGAGACAATGAATATTTTTGTGAGTTGTGTGTCTTGGCTATCTTGACTGTCTCAGTGATCTTTTTCATACTTGTAAACAACATTGCCCACTACGAATATATAGAACACCATGAAACCAATCTGCTTAAATAGTAATGTGCTTCTTATGGACAAAATCAGTCACGACCAGAGGCCTCACTTTTTATAAAGTTCTACAACCTCATAAATGATATATAATACAGTTCTCCCCTAAAAAAGGCTAGTTTTGCCTCTCTGCAGTCTATACACCATAAGACAAAGCCAAAGGTTCAATACACCCATAAAAATATATTAAAAGAACAATGCATTTATTATCTAAACATATGTACACACATTATACAAACAAGAGTCAATCTTTAATTAAGGATGTTACCCCTTATCACAATTTATATAAAAGTCAAACCTTATGGTGCAATTATACTTCTTTAGTTCATTCTGTGCACACATCTATGTTTCCTGCATTCATATTCACTATCTCTTTATAAGACAATAAATCCAAGAATTCAAGATTTTAGGCACCCACTATCCTATTAGACAATAACACACTGTGCAAGACAGAACCTAAATTTCTCCTGTGGCTAAAAGAAAGCTTCAAGTTCTCTGGATTTAAAGTGACCTTAGAGCTTAAATGAAATGCTGTTTGTTACCTCTTGAGGAATTATGAGTATCCTAAAACCATTTTACAACTAAACACAATATAGCATAGCTGGTGTTCTCAGCTTTTTCTTTCTCTTTCTGCATCTCCTTTCTTCTGCTTTTTCATTACTGTAAATCCAGAGCATAGAAATAAAATGTGATTAATGTGTTTCCAGAGAGAGAGAGGACACAGCAGGAAGAAAACAGCCACAAGCTTTTTTTCCCCACAGTCAGTGGCCCACGTTCCTTGGTGACAGGAGGAAGTATACGTTCAGTGTATATGACTGCACTGTGCATTAGAGCTGTGTGGGTTTTTTGACTCTTTCTGAGATCTGAGGTGTTTTTTTCATGAAAAACCCTGCAGGCATCTTTCCAGCAACCTTAATCACCTCCTCTCTCCTTCTAATGCAGATTTCTTGCACCTATGAATTTTCTCATAAGACAATTTATTGCGCATAAAATTCCACTTTACTCCGAACATAAATTATACTGCCAACTATCTAAATGCCAGCTATCTTCCAAAACTCAGTCTTTCGGAGGCAGTCAGCTGTCTGGTCTGAATGCCTAAGTGCTTTCTAAAACATAATGAGTTTTGCTAAAGTGTCCTCAGGCAACTGTTTATTTCTATGATTTTAATTGTTTAATTAATACTGTCTTTTGTAAATAAATTCAGTATCTATTAGTCCATTTTTAGAAGATCTACAGGCTTGCAGTTTTAATATTTTATGCCTTCTGGATGCTATTGTGAATTTTGCTAAATATTACAGCTAGCAGCAATAGTTGGAATATCATTAATACAAAGCAGAAGACAACTGCTCTTAGAATAAGATTCTTTCTGGATCTATGTGCCCCGTAGCTCAGCTTGAGGTATATCTATAGAGGCAAAGAAATAAAAAGTACCAGAAGGTATGCAAATGGAACAAACTGATTAAGAACTCAGTGTTGAACCAATACTATTATACATATATAGAGATCTATTGCTATGCTATAGCATACCTGCAATTACGAAAGACGGGGCAGAAATTGGAAATGAGCTATCCAGTACTGTTGACAATTACTACCCCTGCTGCTCTAAGCAGAGCGGAGTAGTCTTAGTGAGGCTCTCAACAAATAACTATTCTTCTTCTTTGAAATAAATAACTCTTTTGCAAATTAACTCTTTTTATGTGAAAGATGGCAAAAAAGAGGAAGATGTACAACACCTCTAGCCTCCATAGCCTGCAGCATACATATATTCAGAATTCTTTCAAGTCAAGCTGTGGTGACCCACTCCTCAGCTGATGAAGGCTCATTCTCATGACATTTGACACCAATTTATCTATCAGTTCTGGGAACTGAGAAGGTATGTGAAAAAAAATCAAGTGCTTCTCAGTCATGTGCTCTGGTCTGTGTTAAGGCCCAATGACTGGCTGGAAGTCTGCAAACTGTGCTCTACAGTCATTTGTTGATGTCTAGAATGTCGAGCTGACAGATCATACCACATGATATCAAGTGCTATTCAATGTCTCCTTATGAATCTTCCCTCAGCTCCTTAGCCCATTTTCCCTACTAATACTTAAGTTCCTTTAAAAAGGAACCTTCTACTTTATACTTTAGTCATTTCACTGGATTTACTTGTCCTGGAAACACATATTTAAGTGGATAGTTAAAAAGATGAGTAGGTGAAAATACTCAATGAGAAATATTTATGGTGCTATGTCCATGATCCTGGCCTCAGTTTCCTCTTGGGAATGGTGAACCTTGCTATGTTCTAGTCACAGTGATTATACTATCTACACAAATAACAGGATACACTTCATATAAGGCTTCTAAACTTAAACTCAGAAGCAATACTAGCTAATAATGTTTTGGAAGGAAAAAAACAATAAATACCATGGTAGTAGCCATTCTGGCATTTTAAAATTGTGCTACCCTTAAATAGTAAGTGAATATACCATATTAAGGTTTAACATAAAAAAATGCATTCACGGTTAAATATTTTACTGTATCAAGCATTGAAGTATCTTTGCTTGACAGAAGTACCAAACTGTGGGATATGCCAGCCCCTACCCTGGAAGAAGGCCAGCTGAGATAAAGAGATTGCATAACCTCCCAGCAGAATCCCCTTGGTAAAGGCAGCACTTTCAGTGAGGGCGAGAAAAAACAAGAACCATGATCCTCTGGGCGACCCTGTGTTGATTCCTTGTAACCCATCGGCTTCTACCCTCTCACACCCGCCCTGTATCCCTATAAGATCTACCCTTCTCCCCCTTTGAGTTCAGAGAGCTCATCCCTGGCCTCCCCTTTGCGGGGTGCGGACTAATAAAGCTGCCTCATGCGGAACTGCTAAACGAGCCTCTAGTCTCTCTCCTCCTGGTCCAGCCTGGGGTTGCCTCACAGAACAAGAGCTGAAGTCACTCCCACTGAATAACTAAAGAGCTGACAGCCTGCTGAGACAGGCACCCCTCTGCGGAGGCAGCCCGGTGGCTGAGGGATCCCCACAGACCTCTGGGGGACTGTCCCTTGCAGGATGCTCTCTCTGGGTCGGTCACGGCTTCCTGGGTCTGAGCCACAGCCCCCAACCTGGCCGCAATACCAAACAGTACATGTGTCTGATAAGAAGCCCTTGGACACAGCAAGTTCTTGCTTCAAGGAGCAGGACTGAGCACCATACCCAACCCATGTAAAGGTGTGAGGTAAGATCTGTGTTACAAGGGAGTTTCTCTCACTGTTTCACTGTTTTTCAGAGGTCTTCTCTGATAATGCCTCCAGGTATCATGCTGTTTTACTCTAAAATAAACTGATGCCCACAGATATTGAAGCTAATGTGCAGAACCTAGGAAGTTTCCTTTTTTTTTTTTTAATAACAAGTTTATTCACAGCTCCCATACTGGTAGATAACATTTGATGGTTCATTGCATAAGGATCTTCAATAGCTAAGAAACATTTTGAATGATAGATTAAGCATTCTGTTTAAAAGCCTAATAATAATATGTCTCCCTGCAATAATCAGCACAAGTGTCTACTTTTCAGCTTCAGGGCAGAGATGATAATAATTCAATGACAGATGTAGTTTAGTCTCACTGGAGCTAACAACTGCTAGGAACAGAGAGCCTATTTATCTTTATTGCTTCAACTTGAGCCATGCAAGCTTGATGTACGATTCTGTCATGGAAAGCTCAGTGTCACCTACCAGTGCCACCAAATATTTCAGCTAAGAAGATGGTCTTGTTCTACATTCTGATGTATCTTGTGTTTCTTTTGGTTATGGATCAGTAACCCAACAAAGTCTGACAGCAGGCCAAAGTTTGTTTCAATGATCCAGGAATATACTCATGCTGCCATTTCTCTCAAAAACGGGATCTTTTTAAGTGATCGTCCACATACTCTCTTTGCACTTACTGTACCTGCATGGGTATAAGTTACTTTCTGTAATGTTTTTTATCCACTTCTTTGTCTGCTTCTTTCCTACTTCAGGCCAAAGCATCACATAATCCTGATAATAGATTTCCTCTGTGCACCTATTTAAACCCAGGCTCATCTTTCTGAATGTCAGTGTTCAGAACTCCAGATGTCTGTTTCTTTTGCTTTGCATACTGACATTTATATTGACCCACTCTGCTAAAGATAGTTTGAAAATATCTTAGTACTCCATTTGAACTTTTTCAAATGCATTTTATTGATGATTCAAAGTAATTTTTACAGGTTTTTTACTAATGCCCAATTTCTCTAGTTTAATCAGTTCCCTTTGAATACTTGATGTGAAGTCCAGAGAATTTAGGTCGTCAGCAGTGCTCTTTTACAAAAAGTGAAATTTTATCAAAGAGAGACATATAGCTGACTTGGTATGCCATCCTTTGGGTGTGTTGCATGCATTCCCATTTCACATGTATTGCCATTTTTCTGATTAGATTACTATAAATACCTTTTATTAGAACTGATTTTATTTGCAAGTTTATTTCTTTGTGTTTCAGAAAAAAAAAGACTATCTGGTCTCTCATACTTTGTGTGTTGAGGTCTTTTTGTTTTGATGCCATTGAGGATCAAAAAGCAAGATCCTCTTTAATCAAAGCAGTTAGGGCATTGCAATTGTTGTGTTTTACCCTTAATCTGAGAAGGAAGTCTGGGCAGTAGAAATTATTGGAACCACAACTACTTTATGACATAACTGCCGCAGGAAACATAGAGGCTCTGATAGGAACAGAAACTTCAGTAAAGATTCCAGGCATCATATTTTGCAGAGATAAGAGACAAGACTGTATTGAGAAAGGCCTTTCCACAGCAAATGAAGGAAAACTCATCAAGGAGAGGGATTTCCAACAAACTCTTAATGGAAGCAAAATGTGTTTGTATTTTGATATTAAAATCTCCTGCCAGAAACTCACTTTGCAAATCCATCAGTTGGGAACACCAGCTTACAAGTAACTGAAAGTAATTTTTTCAATTATGCTGGGCAGCAGGGTCAGATAGCATACAGCCACTTTGAATTGCCTTTAAAATAAGATGTAACTGAAACAAGTGCTATTTTTATTTCTTGAGAATGGACAAATATCATTCAAACCAATGAATGGGTTCATTCAGAATAAGTGTGCTGGTTTTGGCTGTGCTAGAGTTAATCTTCTTCACAGTAGCTAGTGTGCTAGATGTAGATGAAAAGAGGTAGGGACCAACCTGTCATTTTGTTTTTAGGATGCCAGAGTCTGAAGCAAGTCTCTGTGTAAATCAGAGTAATTCTGAGTTTGTTGCAATTTACACCAAATATTTGTAGTTAAGAACATATACCCCAATTTTTATGGGTGTTTCCCCATCTGTAACATTTAAAATACCCATGTGTTCATAACACTGACCTTGAAAAAAAAAATTCTTCATCTCTGCAGCATAAGATACTTGTATGAGACAAGAGCATCAAAAATATACCATAGGAAAGAAGAATCTCCTTCTAGATGGAGAAAACTATGGGAAATATGAGAGATGCAACCCGGCTTTTAGTTCAACTCTTCCCCAGTGCTACAGGCAAATGCATTGCATTCAAGAACTCTCCCTGCAGCCTTGGTCTGTCTGCCTCTGGAGCTACCCGTGTTGCCATGTTCTAACACCACTTCATGTCTTAAAAGGAGCTCCACCATGAATAGAAAGATTGCTACTGAAATTATAGTAACAGCAATCACTATAATTTCTAATCTTCAGTCATAGACTGAAAAATGCTTGACTCTTTATGCATTGCCTTTATCCGTATGGTCCAGTTTACATTCCTTCATTACTTTCTACAAAATTCTGTCTTTTTATTTCTGTCTGTCTATTATTAAAGTTGCAGGTCTTAACAAAAAAAATCTTACTGGCCCACCCAGATATCAGTGACACTTCAGTGCTTTTGTTCAACATTAGGAAAAAATCACCACACTATTGCCCTTTAACAAATCTCCCTTTCAGTGAGATAACTTTTGTTTTTACAGTGTTTTTTAAAACACTAATCTCTGATGTTACACTTTATCAGGTGATTTTTATATATTTAAGTCAATTATGTTTTCCTTACTTATTGTAAAAAGAGAATTTTAATGTTATAATAATTCTTTCACTATTTACTGCCTCCTAAATGTTTTGACTTTAATGCTTCCTCTGATGTATTTTTCTATGTGATACCATTAAATGTTTTGAAGATTTTGCTCCTCAACTAAGCAGTCTGTATTTTTTCTCTGTCCTCAGGCTCTTTCTCAGCTAATGACACCATATGAGCCAGAGTACAGTCCCTCAGGATCTCTCTCTCTCTCTCAGGACTATCACAGTCAGCATGAAAATTTCTCTAATTTAAATTTTCAGTTAATGTATAATTCCTTGTTGTTGATTTCAAATCCTCAAGCATTAAGCTTGTTAAGTATATTTGAACTTTGGATGGTTATGGTACATTAATGCTTGACTTTTGACTCGCCATTCAGAACCATAATAAATTTTTCTTTTTATTTTCTTATTCATTATTACGCTACCTTTTGGTATATCTTTTTGCAAGACTATATTAAATAAATCACTCCAAATTCATTAAAAAACTAGTGTAAAACTACAAAATAAATATAGTCTATTATATATGCTCTACAGTGTCATTATTATTTTAATTATTATTGAATTTTTCTTATAATCTGATACCTATGAAAGATATATTATTTTCTCAAAAAGGTTAATGTTTACAAACATAAATAAATCACAATCTATTATAGAATGAATGTCCTAATGATTTCCCACCAATTTCTTATTCATTCACAGTCTAAAATCAAGACCATGCTGTGCCCATTTTTTGACTTTCACAGCCTTGTACATCACTCCTTTAAAAATTTATGTGTGCACGCACAACTTGAAACAACACAGCTGTGATTTCAGGGCTCTGCATCCTACATATCACACAGGTGGATGTTCTTAATTTCTTTCATTTTTTTTAACCTGAGCATACAGGAAACTTAAAACAAATTGATGTCTGTGCAGGAAAATGAAGAAATGGCAAAGCAAGTCCCCAGGGACCAAAGGCTCTTGAGTACTCATGAGCCTGTGCTCAGTGTTTCCAGCTCCTGAGCCTTCACTACTGTGCAGTAAGTACATTGTGTGGGATAGACAAAGCCGTTGATATGGAACTGCATTGGGTGGAGTATATAGAGTGTTACACCCATCAGGGAATGGGTAACTCCAAGACTTAACAGTTATTGCAGACTGTTCCCAGCAAGTCAATACTCTGATGGGTCATTATAGGTGAACATATTTTTCAAGAAATCCTTACATAGTCTCTCAAAACCAATTTTGCACAGGGTATTTGGAAGCACATATTAAGGTTCCCAGAAATATCCCTCAAAACCTTTTCCTGATAAATGCTTTTAACTCTTTGTTTGGAAGAATAACATTCTAAACATGTTTTCCATAAGCTGCCCCAAAATCAAGCTGAATTTCTATAAGGTAAGACAATTTGTTTATGAAAATTTGCTTTTTGAGGTTTAGTGTTTTCAGCTCTTCAATTACACCACCAATGAGATAACTAAAAATCCAACAGTTTTAACACATTTAACAGATTTATGCCATTTATTTTATGTAATTCATTAGTAGACAGCAAGTTTTTGAACGACGGAGATGTCATGGAGGATGACAATTGCATAATCATGGCAGAGCAGTTCTTACTACCCACAACTTCCTAAACTCTGGTTCTAGTGAGCCGGTAGCCAGACCAGGAAAATACTATGTTACCACCTTGGCCACTTCCTGTAAAAGAAGCTTTCTTTCAAAAACCTCATTTATTAAAAGATATTATTTAAATCATTAATAGAAGTGGTCTTCACTGTAATAGAGAGTATTAGTCTCCTATTGCCAACGGCTTTGGCAAAGGAATGAGAAACCTTCTTCTCTGACAGGTCCCATCCACATAAGTTAAATGCCTTTCTAGACACAGCCTGTCTGTGCTTGCATATTTCTCAGCACAGTTTTCTAGGAATATAGTAAAGTAATGGTCTGAATTCTCAAAGAACTTGGCAAAGGTTATGCTGGATGACAGAAAGAAATCTCGATGTGTGCTTAAACAAAGCACCATATGCATGGCAAAGGTCAGAGCTTCTTAGAATAGTCTTGATTTCTTCAGCCAGCAGGGGATACCAGTATTCCTAAAACTTAAAGAAAAACTTTGTCAAAATCTCAGTTTCCTCACTGTTTCCAATAGGATTAACTTAGGTATCAGTTTTCCCATACTCTTCAAAGACATTATTTATTGCAAAGCCTTGTATCCTGTAAACTTAGTCCAAAATAACACCCCCAAATTACCAGCTCTGTAGTTCACAACTCAGGTTCACTTGAAGTGATCTGGTGTAAACTTAGAAGAGAATATTAAATCTAATGAGAAAATATCCCCTTGTATCTGCAGAGGACTTTTGAAGACAGTGGAACATTAAGCAGTTTCATGCCCTGGTGTGGTTGGTGAGCAACAACCACTCCTAGATGCTTGGGATTCTGTAGATATTTTTTTCTGCTGCTTAGAAAGGAAGAAGGAACATAAAAACACACATTCCTTTTTTGTGCCTCAGCTGCACATATATTCCACAGACAGCCTAGTAAACTAAGAATGCAGCACCCACAGAGACTGAAACAACTGCAAAAACAGCTGAAACAAAACCAAAATAAAATTTTGGTCCCAATAGCTAATGCTTAAAATGTCACTGTCAAATGACATGGAAGAAGGAAATCTGTCTGTACAGCCTTTGGAAGGGAAGTTGTTTGGGTTTTGTTTTCCCCAAATGACTGTCACTGACCTGAAAAAAGATGTAAAAAAAACCTGCTCAGACCTTATCCTTCGAAAACATGGATCCAATTTCTGCCTGGTTAAAACTTAGAATAACTGCTTATTTCACTTAGAATAAAATCAGAGCCTATGAATCAATGAAATCTTGATTAATCAAGTAGTTTAATGCATGTCATTGATATGTTTGAAGAAAAAATATAATGAGATTTCAAAAAACAACTTATGTGGCAAAATGGTTTGTTTACACCCAGAATACAAGAGACAATGCTGCAATGTATTTCTTCCTCCCATTTTTTTCTTCTATAAAGAATAAATAATTGAAGCAAATGCATGGAACAAATACTCTTATACATCTTTATGTTCGCAAAGTAGTTTAGATCACAAAGCATCACACAGGAATTTAGATCACAAAGTAACACAGGAATCTGTTGGAAGATATGGTTTTCCATTTGGAACAAAAGTATCCTAAGTGAAATTAATTATAGTACTAGTATGGATAATTAAAAACCCAGATTTTATCCACTCTGAATTTCACTTTATATACAATTTTTGTCTTCAATACCAAGAACAGGAAATATCAGAATGCATTCACACATAAAGATTTCAAATGCAACACTTACAGCAATGCCCGGCAGTTTTTGATTCAGCTGTGGTTTTCTCCAGGTTAAGCTAATTCAAATGTTAAACCCTCTGGGTTGCTATGAAAAAGCTTATGAAAACTAAACTGTAAACTTAAAAAAATGCCAGAAATACAGTGCCTGCAGCACAGACCTCTAAAATATGATAGTTTCTGTTTTCAATACATTTCAGGTTTGCTTCACATGAACCAAATTTAAAGCTTAAATTCTCTGCTTTAAGTGTCATACATAGCCCACCTATTTCTCATATTTGCTCAGCATTTGACCCATTCCCCTTTTTAAGCTTTGATGAACCTCTTGTGAATATAGGAGGATATAAAATATATAATGAAGAAAGGTAAGTTGCCAGTATCTTAGAAGTTCATTTTGAGTTAAGTCCAGGCAGGAACAATACCTGATGATTTCTTGCAGCCAATCAAATCTGTATGACAAGAAGTTTCAAACTACAGTCACAGATCTCAGTAGCCTTGTGTTCTTCCGAGGTGGCCCATAGGAATACCTCAGCATTTTGTTTGTGATGGTTTCATTATGGTTCATAACTATAGGCCATTCTTCCCTGTCTTCACCACGATGAGAATAGGAATGAATTTCCCCTCTAAGATGGAAGAAAGAGAGGTTTGCTTTCCCATCAGGTCTTAATGAGAGTCATGTGTCACTGCACATTCTACAGCAGATGTAGAGGGCTGACTGTGGACTGCATTTCAGAAAATTTAAGAATCCCCGATTTAGATTTGCTGATAAATATTGGATTATTTAAATCTTTTGTTCATTGAAGAGTCATTCTTTTTCTACTCCCTGTATGCATTTTTCTGTGCCCATCTTTGGGTCTCCAGTGTGTACCTGAAGTGCCCTTAAAAACTATACTGGGTCTTTCTTCAGAAAACTGGGGGGAAATCCTGCATTGTTATTTCAGCAGCTGTTTAGCTTTGATTTAGTATCTGCATGTCAGTCTACAATTTATATTCTTGAGAGATTTTGTGTGTTGAAGTTATTTCTAGATTTTCTGCCTTCCTGTGACAACTGTTGAATCTCTGTATGAAAAAGAAAAGCTTGTGTGATATAAAAGCAACAACAGTCTTAGTACTTTCCTCCTAAAAGAGGATAATTTTTCCTTTTATCCTGGGACAGTTCTGATTCAGTGAAGATATTAACGTGAAACCAAAGGCTAGTGAATACAGTGTAGAAATTCTTTACAAAACATTAAAACAAACTCAATTATATCTGCAGGCATGGATCTCCCATTTATATTCTTCTCTCCGTGTCTTGGTTCCAAGAGGCTCTGGGTATTCCACGAGCAAGACATGGACTTCTTCTGACTTATATCTTCCCAAAGATAAGAACTTTGTTTAATGTTTGTATTTGCTTAATGTTTATATTGACTTTGAGGACTTGGAATCATGAATCGAAATATTCACTAAATAACTGTGTCCTTTTGGTTTGCAGAGCCCTTTATTCCAGATGTCTGTGTTGTGAAATGATTACAACAGTTGTGTCCTTGGATCCACTTTTGATCTGAGCCAACGGGCACCCTCTTAAGCAATTTGCAATAAAGGTAAGGGTCTGTATGGGTCAAGACCACTAGTAATGGATAGTTTGAATGTGACTGGTCTCCTAGAGATATTAAGATTTTAATAGAATAGGAAAAAGACTATCCTGTGGTTGTTAGCTATAGTGCCAAGGAGTGCTATGCGAAGCATTCAATTTATTCTTATAGATATATCCGATTGATTGCAGTTCCTGAATCTACAGAACCATGTCCAGGTATGGTTTGGATATCTCCAAGGATGGACACTCCACAAGCTATTGGGAAACTTTTGACAGTTTTCAACCACTTCAAGGTAAAATGTGTTTTCCTACAGGTAAGTGGAATTTTCTGTTTCAGTGTGTGTCCATTGTCTCTTGTCCTGGTATACTGGGCACCGCTGATAATAGACTTCACCTTCTTTTCATCCTCTCTTCAGGTATTTATACACAATGATAAGATCCCTCCTGAGCCTTTGCTTCTCCAGGCCCAGTTCCCTCAGCCTGTCCTTACACAAAAGCAGATCCAGCCCACTGATCACATTTGTGTCATGTCTCTGAACTCTCTCCAGTATGTCCATGTCTCTCCTGTACTGGGATAGTGGACACAGTACTCTGTGTGTGGCCTTACCAGCTCAGAGAAGAAGGGCAGAATCATTTTCCTCCACTTGCTTTCACTAGTCTTCCAAATGCAGCTCAGGGTACTGTAAACAAAATAATCACCATTCAACAATATAATTTGAAGATAACCATTTTTTGATTTGTTATTACAGTTTATCTAATCACTGTTATTTATAAGCTTTTGCAATCATGACTACAGATGACAGCTATGCATACTGGGAAGGGATATTCTTTCCCAAGGTTGCCTAGCCAGCTACTGTCCTGCTCCTGTGTATGTAATTCAATGTGACTGTGACTGGTTTAGAGTCACTCTCTTGCTCCGGTTTTTTCCAAAGTTAGAACAGCAGTGATGTGTGACTTTTATGCCTATCACAGACAGTAAGGAGGCAGGTCTTTGCAGATTTATCTCCCTTGTGACTGTGATATGAAATGTGAAGCTTGTCTCAAGTGCTGCAGCTTGGCCTGGGTGTGCCCAGAATTGATCTCTGGATAAGAGATCAAGTTATGCTACTGCAGCACAGCCTGTAACTCTTCAGCAACTGGATCTTTTAGACAGTTCAAGTAGTCTTGTCATCAGAATTAGATTTGAGAAAATCCTACTGTGTCCTTGATGGGATGGATGTCATGTTTGCTTTCACAGTCTCTTCTGAGAAAATAGTTCCACCAATTTGCCAGAAGTAGAATCCAGTTTGTGACTCAGTTTTCTCAGCAGTTTGCATGAAGACCCTGAAAATCCTGCAAGCCTTAAGATACTGTCTTTTTTGAAGGCATTTTGTTTTGCTAAAAACTAAACAGCAAACTAGAGAAATTTCCTGCTATATTAGCTGATAGTGGAGACAAAAAGTTAATTCAAAGCCAATTGTTTCGAAAAAAACAGGCTCTGTGTTTTTCAAGTCATGGTGATCAGTCTATAACTAATGTCCCAGCCAGTTTTGCAGGAGTTGGTTTGTTTTCATTTTGGAGTCAGCTATGTAAACAGTAATTCTTTATAATAGTATTTACTTGCTAGTGAAAAATACAGCCAGGCTAAATATTACATGTCCATCTTTTTTTAAAATGATTTTTCTTTGTTTTAGAATTTAGTTTTGCTGGGCAAAGCTAATTTGAAAATACAAGTCAGATGCCAGGGAAGAAAACATTTCAAAGGTTCTGTACTTGGAAAATGTATATTTCTTTATTATTAGTTCCCATAAAATTTTCCCTGTGTTTTCCAGCTTGGCTTCTCAGAAAAACAAGTGCTTTTGACAGCTAAAAAAATAAGCTAAAATAGGTATATGGGAAAGAAAATAAATGGGAATATTGTTGTTTTCTGCAACACTGTTTTTACAAAACTCAAAAAGCTTGATTCAGAGGAGCTACATATTCAGAACCAGTGATGGAATCTCATAGGTTTTTGAGCAGGTTCATGTTTTTATATGATAGGTTGTGAGTCTGAAAATTGAAACTGGAATATGGTTTTGGAAATTGTATTTAACTATTGCTTCCAAAAATGAAAGGGAAAACAAAGTGTCTTAAATATCTGTTTAAATAGGAAAACAAATTATAAACATTCCTTTCCTGATTACCATTCTCAACTTTGTACTACAGCTAAAAAGTATTGCTTGAACAGGTTAAAAAAATAATAATTGGTATTTGTGTAGGCAGATTGCAGTTTTGTTCCTTGAGATAATTTCCAGGTTAACTTTCTTCAAAGACCATTTGCATTCCAAAGTCAATATTTTTGCTTGTACATTTCTTTAACAGTTTGCAAAAATGCCCAGACTTATATTTCAAATACCCTTCTTATGTTCCAGCTACATGAATAAGCATGTTTTTTTGCTTAAATCTAACGTCTTCTGGCAGATTAGGCATGTAGGAGTGTTAAATCTTCCACATTGTCTGTAAATATCTCATTCATGAGTTCATGAAACTGCAATAAAACTAACAGGTATAGCAGTAATATCTTATTAATTCTACTGCAAGTTATTACAAACAGGCAGAAGAGATGGCCATGATAGGTCTGCCTGTTTCACACAGGAGCAGGGTGCTCCTGCCAGCAGGCTATCTGCTTTTCAGTTACATCTCTAAGTTAGGGAGCCACTTCTCCAGCCGTAGCTCATGGAAGGAGCTGTGTTCTGACTCTCAGCTCCTGACAAAGTGCCAGCACTGCTTTGTGGACTATATAAGGGCCTGCCTTTAGCCACCTGGTATGGGATGTGCAGGGTAATGCTTGGGTAGCAATGACAGCAGACAGCTCAGCGTGCTCCGAGCACTGCTGGGTGCTGGCGTTAGACAGACCCCTCTCCAGCACGGTCACAGCTGAATGCCACACATAGACACAGCTCACCAAGTACTTCTGTGAGACCTCCAGAATGAGCACAAGGCATTTTTGGAGTAAGATGTCACCAGAATTGAGGCAAAGTGTGCCACTGAGAAAATAAATTATTCTTGGCATGTTATCCTTCAGGCTTGTTATTGTTCGGGACCCAAACACAGAGGGTGACTGACAGGAACAAGGTTTAGAAGAGCTGCTAGCATGTATCTTTGGATTGAAGGGGGAAAGGTTGCACCCTGATTTTCTGGCTTCAGCCTTCTTGAAGAGGAGTTTCAGCAATGGGTTTTAAAGGCAGATCCAGCAATGATAGGAGGAAAACACACATTTGTGATTAGAGTGGTGACTCTATGTGTCTTCTGGAAAAATTAAGTTACACCGATTGAAATAAATTGTCAACTAAAGAAATAAGCAATACTGACATTGTAAGGAACAATTTCACCTGAGTTTCTATTGTCAAGCTGGAAAACCCCTCTGACACTTGCCTAGCTAATATTCAGAAAAAAACCCCAAAAAACCTTATGTGTTGTTATCATGGACACAAGACAACATAAAATGACCCTGACCAAACACCCAAGGTCCACCACTTTCACTCACTGCCTGTGTTCTTTCCTTGTCTTTTAATTTATACTCTTGTCTCCTTCTCCTCTTTCCACTTTTAATTTCCTTTTTACTCATATAGAAGTAAGTGTCACTGCTCAGATTGTGGACTGAATTGGTCTCCAAATCCTTATCACCATCTCCATCTTCCATAAGATCTGGCCTTCCACAAGGAACAGTTCTCTTAAGAAATTTTCCTTTGTATGTACCTTATTTTTATTCCTCACATCACACTCTGTCTAAATTGGTTTCCTCAGTCTGGTCTCCATTTATCTTTTTCCTATCTTAGAGACTATAAGCACTTCAGGGCAATGAATGTATCTTATACCACATTTGTAAAATGATATGTACATTTACAGCTGTCTCTAAATGACTTTTTAGTAACAGAAGCAAAATCCTTCAATCCCTAAACAGGCAAAATCATTTCCTTCCCACATGAATTTTACTTGGGTTAAGTCAGACAAAGGGAATGGCCACTAGTGTAGTAATAGTAGTAGTAATAATAATGGTTTAGTGAATTGATAGCTTATTAAAACAGAAATTCTGAAATCAGTTCTGCAAAGTTAAAAAAACTGAGAGCACTGCCTATTTTATGCAAAATATAGCAAAAGAAGGAAATTATTCTCAACATATTGCTCTAGTAGGTAAAGTAAAATATTCCTCATCTGGATTTTAAAGCTCTTGAATAAGATCAAATTCTCAGGGGACTCACTCTAAGGGAGTTTTCATGTTTCAATTGAAATTTTACATACATACCTTTATGTTAAGGGACACAGTCTAGTAAAAAAAGAAACGTGTTTTAAGATCAAAATGTCTTTCCAACATGACTGTATGCACACACACACACACACGTATCAAACACGTATCTCCACAGTTTGGGGGTTTTTTTCCAAAGTTTATTCATAGAAATTCTAGACTTGCCATTTATTTTCTGAGGTTTCTGTGGTTATTATTGTCAGAGGTACCAATACAGCAATGAAGTGAAGGAACACATATCTCATATTTTCTATGTGCAGGCTTAAAAAATCCAGGCTTCTGTGGATTTGTCAAGCATTGGTTACTTTTCAATTTCCTTCCTCCTCTTCCATTTGCAGCCTTTGTCTAGATTGTATGCATGCCAGACATAATTTTCAGCGAAGAAATATTGAAATAGGAAATACTTCTCAGTATTCTCTTGATGTTGAGTCTGCAAATTCTGCAGTGCAAATCTTACACTTCAAAGATATGCTCAAACAGTAGGAGCCATTAGGGAGGACAGAAATACTGCAGACTGGAAGCTGAACCTACAACATTCACTTTTTGTATGAGGACCATGACAATGTTACATGCAAAAAAAGTCAGCCTTGAGAAACTACAAGATGCAAGAAATCAACCCAAATGAGAACAACACTTGTCTGATGTTTGAAACTGGAACAAAAAAGGGACATGGAAAAAAATTCAGTAGTTCATTGACAGAAGGATTTGTCAAATGCTGGCTACGAGAAAAGACTAATGTCTGAATCAGAAGGAAGAATAAGGCAGTGCAAAACAAACCTAAATTTCTGAAATACAAAAGCCTTTTCGAGATATGTATAAGCAGAACTCACTCTTCTGAGATGTTTCCAGTAGAATAATGCATTTAATCTGCAACAAGAAATTACTTCAATTCATTTTTGTGTTTACTGCACAAAAGTGTCTTAGACTCCACAAAGGTTTGATAGTTTTTTGGCATTTTTTGACAATAGAAGGGTAGAACTTTATTTACTAAAATCAAGTTAAATAATATATCCTAAAATGATTTCCCTTCTACATCACACTGATCTCTCTTAGTCATAACAGCTGATGCGTCTGGGCCTTTCTTCTCTTATATGGTTTTTACTGGAGAAGATCCTAGTTTACAGCATAAATTCTTGTTTGCAACCTTAAATGCATGACCCTGAATTTTTATTCTTGAATTGCTTCTTTTTTAATTATTATTATTATGTCAGTCCTTACAGCATTCAGCACACAAAGGAATTAAAACAAAACAAAACAAAACTGTGGGTGATGGACTAAATGAAACTTGGCATCCAGAATTTCTCTGCTGTATGGATGCCCTGACATCTTATTAGGTTCTTATCAAGGCTATTAATTGGTCCTGTCTCATTCTATCTAGCTGCCTCTTTCCACAATGGCAATAGTAATTCTTGCATATCTAACCCCCTAAACCCTTCTCTCAATAGAATTCAATCTGATCACTTAATTCCAGACAGACGTGTACAAAAATGCATCAGGCAGACTATGAGTTTTATTTTATTAGGAAAATTAACAGAAATGGGATAAGCAGGCAGCAATAAGAGCTCTTTTGAACTATAAGAACTGGAGAGAGTTTGAATTTATGAAGCAATCTATTAAGTAAGTTTCTCACTGCATTACTATCTAGTCCTTCTTCAAAGCTAGTTTAAAATGCCTGAATCTATAGATCTTCCATTACTTCCCTTGATATACTGATCCTTGACATAATATATCTCACTGATAGGAATTTATTCCATCTTAATTTCATCAAATTATTCATAGCTATATTTCCCTGTGCTGCCATAAATAATTTTTCTCTATCCTTGGGGTGAAATGTCAGCCCCTCAGAAATGATAAGAATTTTGCTGTTGTGAGGCCAGAATTCCACCCTTGGTTTTGCATGCTTGAGATACTTTAGAATGTTATAATAAGTTATCATTTATGTAGGCCATAAATATATATCTGCTTTAATCAATCACTGGAGAGAGCTTACAAAAGATATGAAGATTGAAATATGAAGTCAGAGCACCTCATTGGAAAGGCAAAAGTATTCATCTAATAAACTGTCATATGTGATTAAACAGGTTAGAAAAGAACGACCACCTGGCAGGCAGAGGGTAAGAAAATGCCAAATATTGATTGAAAAATACACATATCACAGAAGAATTATCTCCTGGAGCACGAAATCCTTCCCTTTGTTTGAAATATCTTGGTCCTTCTACAGAAAGCTTGTAGAGTAGGAAGAAAAAAAAAAAGGCATGGGGAAGGGGAAGGGGAAAGGGAAGGGGAAGGGGAAGGGGAAGGGGAAGGGGAAGGGGAAGGGGAAGGGGAAGGGGAAGGGGAAGGGGAAGGAGAAGGGGAAGGGGAAGGGGAAGGAGAAGGGGAAGGGGAAGGGGAGTAATTTCCCTGAATTCCTTTTCCTTTCCACATCTTTCTCCGTGTTAGGACACAAGTATTATTCTACCATCTTTTCCTTCTCTCTTCTCCCGACCACAACATTAATAACAATAGCAATAACTATTGGTACAGCATGAAATAATACTGTGGTACCATGAAGAGGAAAATACAATTTGGAAAACAAATAAAAAGCTGGCTGTTATAATTTCTTGTATATGCTTTTCTCATTTTTATTTTTCAGATTACGCATTTGACATTTCTGCTATTGCTGACTTTTGTCACAGTGTTGGCTTCATTTTATTAGCCTTTATATTGTTGTACAGGTAAGTAGAATCTAGGTAGAGCAATATAAATTGAAAAATCTAAACCATGGTTATTATATGGCACCCTTTCACAGAACTTTCAATTTATTGATGAGAACATGATTAAGCCTGCCAAGGAGGTCTTACAAAAAGCAAATGCTTCTGCACTGAAGTCCCTATAATTATGGACTGAAAGATCCATTAATTTTTTTGTACTTTATATTGGTTCCTTTCTCATTTCCTGCAGTATAGAAACAACTATCACAGTGATAGACAGCACGGATGAGTATTGTATTCACATCTGACACTGGAAGGCTTTCTTACAGGGTAATGATGACATGACATCAGAGAAAGAGTGTTTTAGCAGAATGATGGGGTGGCTTTACCTCTAAAAGAGATGGAATTAAACTTCAATATAAAAGATCTATGATGTTATTTTGTTTTCATTTTGCAGCAGAAACCTACAGAGGATATTTATATAACATGCTGTTCTAATTAGTTCACTCTGTGTGCGTATTTCCAAATTCTTCTAAGAGACTCATGTACACCAGATATATCTTTGGCTGGGTAAAAGCTGTCTGGAAGACAGAACCCAAAGAGTAGTGGTAAAAGGAGTTACATTCAATTGGTAGCTGGTCACAGGTTGTGCTTCCTAGAGCTCAGTATTGGGGCCAGTTCTCTCTAATATCAATGGTCTGGAAGAGGGGTTTGAGGGCACACTTGGTCAGTTTGCAGAAGAAATCAAGTTGGATAGGAGTGTCAATCTGCTGGAGGGTAGGAAGGTTCTGCAGAAGAATCAGGACAAGCTGAATCAATGGGCTGAGGCCAATGGTATGAGGTTCAACAAGGCCAGGTGCCGAGTCCTGCACTTGGTCACAACAACCCCCTGAAGCACTACAGGCTTGGAGCAGAGTGGCTGGAAAACTGTCCAGTGGAAAAGCCCCTGGGGATGCTGGTCGACAGCAGCTGAACATGAGCCAGCTGTGCCCAGGTGGCCAAGCTGGCCAAGGGCATCTGGCTTGTATCAGAAATAGCATGGCAAGTAGGCAAGTGATTGTTGCCTGTACTCAGCACTGGTGAGGCCACACCTTGAGTCCTGTGTTCAGTTTTGGGCCCCTCATTGCAAAAAATAAAAAACATTGAGGTGCTGGAGCTTGTCCAGAGAAGAGCAAGAGAACTGGTGAAGGGTCTGGAGCACAGCTCTTATGAGGATTAGCTGAGGAAACTGGGGTTGTTTAGCCTGGAGAAAAGGAGGCTCAGGAGAGACCTTATCACTCTCTACAACTGCCTGAAAGGAGGTCATAGTGAAGTGAAGGTCGACCTCTTCTCACAAGGAACAAGCAATCGAACATGAGGAAACAGTTTTAAGTTGTACCAAGGTAGGTTTAGATTAGGTATTAGGGAAAATTTCTTCACTGAAAGGATTGTCAAACATTGGAACAAGCCCAGGGAGGTGTTTGAGTCAATCTTCCTGGAGGTATTTTAAAGACATGTAGATGTGGCACCTAGGGACATGGTTTAGCAGTTAATAGCTGGACTATAGAGGACCTTGGAGGTCTTTTCCAAACTAAATCATTCTGTGATCCTGATCTCTTTCTTTGGACTGTTTCCCAGTTTCTGGATCAGAACAACTGAGAAATTATTTATTGTTGAAAACATTTGACAGAAAAAGGCTAAATATGCCATCATTCAATATTAAATTCTGTAAACAACAGAAGTTGCACCAACCTTTATAAGTTAGCCAGAAATTCTAGTCACTGCCAACCCTTTGCAGCATGGAAATGGATACAGATGAAACTGCTGCATAGTTTTTATTCTGTACTTTGAATTAGTCTCCTTTTCCTTTCCCTATGTACAGAAATTACTGGTTTGAAACATACAGGCATTATAATAGATGACTGAATTGTTCAGGTTCTCACTGGCTTAGGAAGCCAAGCCCATCTAGTTTGCATTTTGTTTGTGGGCATGTTAAAATTCTGGTAACAGTGTGAAGTCCCAGGTCCATGATTCTCATCATCACAATTTTACAAGAGATTCATATTTTTACAGCTAAATCCTTGCAAATTTACCTGGAGATGTTAAGTTCAGACTATTTATACTCCATATCCTTTTATCTCACTGCAACTTGTGCTTACTATGTAAAGGTTATTTTGACTGAGGGCAGTGCTCATCTCCCTGCTCAGCCATACTCTGGGAGATTTGGCACTAGTGGGCAAGGACATCTAGAAGCACCCACTCTGAAGAGAATGGTGCAGTTCATAGAGTCATATAATCATAGAATGGCTTGGGTTGGAAGGGACCTTAAGGATCATCCAGTTCCAGTCCCCCTGCCATGGGCAGTGACAACTTCCGCTGGATCAGGTTGCTCGCAGCCCCATCCAGGGTGGCCTTAAACAGTTCCTGGGACAGGGCATTCACAAGCTCTCTGGGCAACCTGTTTCAGTGCTTCACCAACCTCACACTAAAGAACTTTCTCCTAATATCTAATCTAAATCTACTCTGTTTCGGTTTGAAGCCATTCCCCCTTGCCCTGTCACTACATGCTCTTGTAAAATCTCCCTCTCCATCTTTTTTGTAGGCCCCCAATAGGTACTGAAAGGCCACAATTAGGCCATCCCAAAGATTTCTCTTTTACATCCTTAACAAACCAAACTCTCTCAGCCTTTCTTTTCCTCACAGGAGAGGTGCTCCATGCCTCAACTTGGGGTCCCTCCTCTGGACTTGCTCCAACAGCTCATGTCAATGTCCTTCCTGTGCTGGGACTCCAGAGCTGGATGGAGCACTCCAGCTGGGGTCTCACCAGAGCAGAGCAGAGGAACAGAATCCCCTCCCTCACCCTGCTGGCCATGCTGCTTTTGAGGCATCCAGGATATATTTGGTTTTCTGGGATGTGTGTACATTGCTGAGTCATGTCTAGCCTCTCACCCACCAGCACCCCCAAGTCCTTCATTGCAGAGCTGCTCTCAATCTGTTCAGCCCCCAGCCTGTGTTTATACCAGGGGTGCTCCAACCCAGGTGCAGCACTTTGTATGTGGCCTTGTTAAAACTCATAGGATTCCCATGGGCCCATTTCTCAAGTTTGTCCAGGTCCCTCTGGATGGCATCCCATCCCTCAGGTGTGACAACCTCCCCACTCAGCTTGGTGTCGTGGAAATTTGCTGAGGGTGCACTTGATCCCCTTATCTACACCATTAATGAGGATATTAAATAACACTGGTCCCAGTACAGACTCCTGAGGGACACCGCTTGTCACTGACATCCAGTGAGACTCTGAGAGATTGATCACTACCCTCTGGATGTGACCCTGCAATCAATTCCTTGTGCACCCTACAGACCATCCACATTGAATCCATCTCTCTCCAATTTAGAGAGCAGGATGTTGTCAGATACTGTTTCAAGGGCTCTACAGAAGTTCAAATAAATGACTTCTGTCACTTTCCTTGGTCAGTAATGTAGTCACTCCATCACAGAAGGCCTCCAGGTAGGCCTCCAGGCAGGACTTGCCCTTGTTGAAACCATGCTGGCTGTCTCAAATCGCCTTTGTGTCCTCCCTGTGCCTTAGCACAGCTTCTAGGAGGATCTGTTCCATGATCTTCCCAGGCACAGAGGTGAGGCTGACAGGTTGGCTGTTCCCAGGGTCCTCCTTTCTACCCTTTTTAAAGATAGGTACAATGTTTCCCTTTTTCCAGTCACCTTGGACTTCACTTGACAGCCACGGCTTTTCAAATATCATGAAGAGTGGTTTGGCAACGACATCAACCAATTGCCTCAGTACTCTGGGATGCATCTCATCAGTTCTCCTAGACTTACATATGTCATGTTCCTCATGTGGATCTTAACACATAGTAGGAAGCATTTTGCTCCTCAGTCCCCATCCTGCTGTCCGTCCACTTATGAGGGAAGAGAGGACAGTTCTGCACTTTGCCCAGAGGGCTAAGCCTAACTGGGGCCCAAAACTGAGACTTCTCCAGCCTGATAACCCTGAATGATTTTTGTGTCCTTTGGACACAATTATATTCAGGATTAAGGCTGGGTTCCTTGCCTGGTGAAACACTTCCACCTACATTCTTTGAAACGCAAGTAGAAGAAATATCATCCATGTTGTTGGCTTCCTCAACATAAGGTCTACGTCAGGATGTGTGTGAAAGAATAACATTCATTTCTTCTGAGAAAAATCCGGTTAACACCAGCAACACTCGGTGAAGCACTCCTACCACCGTCCACCTGTTCAAATCTGGGCTGATGCTCCTCTCTTCTGGTCAAAATTAAGTAAGAGAGGAGTGAATTGCATAGCAAGTGGGGCATTCATTTGAAAAGCAAGACTATGAAGTCCATTTCTTCTTCCAAGCAATGATTCTGAATTTTAACCAATGACCAGAATTTCAGGGAACCTTTTCTGAGGATTACATTTATAGATGCAGTTAAAATACTCAGCACTTCAGGTTAGCCAATTTTTTACATGTATCCTAAAATAAGTATAAAAACGTTTTTTAAAAATCTAGTTTTAAGTTTCATAGGTATTTCAATTTCTCTACACTCCAGTACTCTGCATAAGTTTTTGCTGTCCCAATATTATATGTCCAACCTAATGCTCCTGCTGCAAATTTCATTATCCCTCTAGCCAAAAAAATGTAATCTCAGATATATTGATAGGAAACTAAAGAGAATTTAACAGAGCTCTAGCATTAATTTTCAAATTGTTAAAATTTTCCTCAGGTAGAAAATAAAATATTCTTTTTATGTCCTGGAGACACACTGAATACTGGCAAGCATTACAAAGAATATTTTTCTTTTTTTTTTCTTTTCTTTTTTTTTTTACTTTGCTTTATCTATAGCAGCAGCCATTAGGCATCCTGAAAAAAATAAAATCTGAAGTTGCAAGACGTATTTCCAAAGACTTAGCAGAAGCTCTCTCAATGCCATTCTACCTGAGTTTCTTATTAGAAATGATGAAAAAGCAGTTAAAAATACAGTTTTCCATAACAAGATGAGATTTTCATAACTGAGATATTTTATAAAAATTATTTTAAAGTTAAAATATAGACAAATAAATGCATCATAAAACTTCATAGCATTTCCTTACAATTTTTTTCATAAATTTAATAGAAATAGATTAATAAAAAATGAAGAAGAATGAGTCCCATTAAAATAAAAATACACCAAAGAACTGGCATTTGTTCCAGATTCCATTGAACTAGGCCCCTTTCAAATATCATTCAAAATGAACAAAGGCAAAAAGGCAATCAAAAGTGATTTCATTTTTTGTGGTGTAAAGATTTAGGTTAACATTAAGAATTAAAATGAAAACAACCTATCAGAGGTGTAGGACAAAATATTTTGTGATCGAAGAAAAAGGCATGAGGAAATTCAGCTGCAAAATGTAGAATATTTCCACATAAAAATTTTTTGTGAGTCAACTGGAATGAAGTAAAAAAGAAAATTCTTCAAGATCTCAGACGTATTCCTTATGCTGTCTTTCCCAGAATACCTGATGTGTAACTCATTTTCTTAGCCATGGCCATTGTCAAACATACCTGGAAGGTGGCTTGGTAAACACAGTTTTTCACCAAGTTATGTCATTGTTTATTATCCTATCAAAAGGGTCTGGAAGGGACAGTCATCATTTCCACAATAAAATGTGTGGTTAAATAAACTTTGACTTCTTTAGAAAGTCAAAGTTTATTTAGAAAATCAAATTTCCAACATTTTTACCCTATAAATTTAATTTTGAAAGTTAGGTATGCAAGTGTTAATAAAAATTACTGGGGGAAATGTTTTACTGTTGTTCTGATTTACCAGTTTTCATCACAGATTTTGCCAGAACTTTTTCTCAGCTTAATTTTCAGGTTGCATCTAAATATACTGCATTTTTCTCCCCCTTCCCTCTCACAAAGGCAGTATCAATAGATGATGTTACTGAACAGAAGGAAACCAAAAATATTTACAGCTCGAAACTGCTGCAGAGAATCCTTATGTAAAGCAAGTCAAAATTGTTTTGAACAAAATCTTCAGGCAGGACTTTTTAATGCAATTAAAGCAATTTTTAATTGAGCCCTTTATGTCAGACCTCCTGTATTCTGTTGAAACATATATTATTGTTCTTATCTATCTCACATCAATAAGAGATAAGGATGGGGTTTGCCTACAGGATCTTGCTGTAGTTCTTAGCCACCATATCAAAACTATCAAATGACAATGCACAGTAATGTGCATTTAGTCCTGTAAAATTAGGACAACAAATGCCTGTTGTACTACTCTTTGATAGGCAAAAAAACCCTGAAACCACTTGTTTAAATCCTGATAAAGTCAATCAGCATCATGATATTAGTGTGTAGGGGAAACACGCACTTAATTAAGTTTTCATGAGATTCGGAGCCACTCATCTTTATCACCGCTCTCTCCCTGGCAATACAATTTCAGATACAGCTTGTCTAAATTAGTCATGTGGTTTTATGTTTCTTAGTGTTTTACCAGGTATGCAACTGATTGTCTGAATTAACTCCTTTTTTCAGTATGTTTCTCAATGGCCAGTGGGATCAGAGATCATTCACTCTGGGACTGTTGGTGACAAGGTACAATGCAAGAGGATGTCTTATGCAAGATGAAACTGAATATAAACACAGAGGATAAGGTTTTAGAGACAAGAGGTGACATGAGTCAGAAGCACATGGAAAACATGTCACCTTTAAGTACACTTGAGAGAAAGAGGGAGCTGCAGGAAGTGGTTTAAGTGATTGCAGGCAGCATTGTGTTCTCTGAATCATTTAAGAATCTGTGGCTTTCTATGGTACTGGACACATATGACCTTGCACACGTTTCTGCAGCTGAGAGCACTTTTTGTCATAGCCAGGGGAAAACAGTTATTAAGGATCAATACAGAAGTGTCTAATCTTTCAGATACATGTGTTAATCACTAAGAAGGCTAAGAAGGAGTTTTTTGTACTTCCCTGACACTGGATTTGCTGCTATACCCGTATTTCACTATCCTTGTCAGGAGTGTTTTTCCGGTATCAGCAGCACCTTTTCTTCCCAAACCTTGCTTTCCCTCTGTGGTGTGTGCATGGCTGCAAAGTGCTTGCGTGACAGCAACAATCTGTCTCCTTATTCTTAGATCCTTCTTATCCTGTCATGCACCCAGCAGACATTTCTGCCACTGTACCTTATAGCCATAAAAGATTTGCATTTGGCCTGTCAGCTGCAGTGTCTGTTCCTCTGTCTTTCCCTCCTCTGCCTTTTAGGCCACAAAAGGGCAAGGATAGCAATGAGCAGGACCACAAGTGAAGAGTCAGTGATAGCAGAAGTTATCCTTAGCAACTTTAGAGACATGCCCTAGCAACTTTAGAGACAAGCCTGCACAGTGAAGAGTTTTCCCCAGTCATCCCAGGTCTCAGCCCCTCAATCCTAGTGTAACCCCATGCACCTCTCCTCGTGCCAGCTGTCACAGCTCATTGCTTGCTGATGCATGATCCTGTCCACGAGGTATCTTTCTGTAAACACCAGAGACCACGTAGTAAAACAGTATTTACCATTTCTTTGATTTGTAAGACAGTTCCCATAGGCACTAAGACCTTCTGCTCTTAAGGGTGTTTGTGGTGCAAGGTGTGGACACAAGCTGAAGTTCACTGTTGTTTTTGTTGAAAAGATAAAATAGTTATGGTAGAACTGAGGCAAAACGTGGGAGTTGTGCACATCTATGCTAGAGATGTGATGTTATTTTCTATGTGTTGTATATCTTTATACAACAGAGCTTGTTATTTGTAGCTGCCACTTGAGACAGACTTTACAGTGAAAAAGATAGTACCCCAGCTCCCTCAAACTATTATTCTAATTCTGTATTTATTTTTCATAAGCTGAGGCAAGAGTGAGATCTGCTATGACAACATATGAGAACATAGCTCTCTTAAAACTATAAGGAATGGAATGCTTTATGTAAATACTAATTCTTGCTAGCTCAAAGGGAGAGTTAGGAGGCAGGAACCAGCCCTACATAAAACAGGCTACAGAGACCTGGCTGTGTAAAGTTGAAAGAAATGTCCCAGAAAAAGAAAAGCCAAGAAATGCCTAAATGTTGAATACTAAAAGGAAGAAACCAACAGGAATGAGCATCACAGGGACGGACTCTGAGCTATGAACCTGAATTACTTTGTGAGTGTTGATACCACAGCACTTCCCCTTTATTCATAACACTGTAGATTTAGCTCCTCCCTAGTATTTTTCCATACAACTCATTTGTTTTAAGATTTCATAGTCCCCCCTCTAGTGTGAGATGCAATGAGTGGAACTATTGTATAGGTTTACGGTGCCCAATCAAACAGTTCTTGGTTTTCAATTTACTGGCTGTTTTTCAGAGAGGTGTAAAGCAGTACCTCTGTATTAGATCCTGAAAAGCCCTCTGGTTGATATTATATAAATGCAAAAATATTATATTATTTTAAAGCATGCTAGGACTGGAACCCAGAAGGAAGAAGACATTTTTGTTTTTATTTTCAGTGGAAAAGAAACTGAAGCTGAAAATAAAATATGGTTCCTGGATAGCTAACCTACTGTATACAGAGGATGGGGAAACTAAATGAAACCCATTCACAGTAGGTTAAAGTTGGCCACAGGAGAAGCTGACAGTGGAACATTACTAGAGAGACCATGTTGTTGCGAGTTTATTGATGGCTTCATGAACAGCAGAAACAAACAGAGCACTGGGCTTTAATTTTAGGGTATATTTGTACCCTACTAAACTAAAGACCCCAATGACGTCTGTCTCCAGTAACTGGCACCTGGTCTGTTTTTTTAAACAAAAACTGATAAAAGCTGATTCAGCACTGAGGAGGTGCACCATACAGCATGCATGTTGTCTTCATTTAAGCTATCAAAAAGCACTGCTTTCAAGGGCTGATATAATCTTATTTATACCTATTTTCATTGCATTTCAAATAATTCAGGTTTGAAAGTAAGATGTCCTCTCCTATGATGGCAGTCTAAAGATAGACTGGCTGAATTCTCCAGCTTCCTTAGCACTGTACCCCTGCAAAGGTTAGCACAGCGCTGGTGAGAACTTGGTGCATGGTTATAGCATTTTTAAACCATAATAAAGCAGAGAGTAAGTGTTGAGAGCACTTCACCTGTGCCAGATGGATACCTGTAATCCAGTCAATGCCAATTATGCTTTTTTCCTGAAAGTGCTACCCTTCCTTGGTTACTACAAGGAGTCAGGATGAGGACTTCCCAAGCAAGAGCCTGGCAGCACAGAAGAGTCAAATTGAAGTAAATCTCCTTTGCAAGTGTTTACACAATTCAAACTGATTTCAATCTTTAATTTGAAAAGTAATTGTTAAATAGTCAGTTTCTTGTAGCTTCTCATGCTATTTAATTCCAAACTTGCTGCTTTTGGCTGCTAGGCAGCTAAGTCATACATACAAGGTTAGCCTGTCTCATGGAAGATCTTTATGGATTTATTTTCTTCTACAGACTAGCCACAAAACATGAGTGTTTCACAGTGTGGTCTTCCCCCTGCCCTGGACATATGATCTGGAATACAGCTCATTCAAGTATACTTGGATACCTGGTAAATACTTACCTTAGTAGCTATGGTCTGCTGGGGACAACAACTGATGATCCCTCCCATTCATTCACCACCTCTGTCCTGCATCACCGAACACAATCCCAGAGGGCAGATCTCCATGTGCCAAAGAAGATATTCCCACAGTGGCTGTCCTTGTCTTGACCCATGGAATGCAACTGCATCAGTTTTGATGCATTTCTTTGCTTGAGAAGAGATTAATATCCCTTTTAAGCAAACCTTTTAGGTAGCATCTTCAAGCTACTTGGTTTAACTGGGTTTTGTAACTCAAAGGAATGATAAGAATACTTATAAGCAGTTTATAAACATAAATAAACCATGCATAGTTAGCAGGAGTCAGTGCTAGCAGTATACAAAAACTGATGGTAATGATTCCAGCAAAATTTCTTTTCCATAATGAATTCTTAGCATTATAAATTCAGAAGTAAAATAAACAATTGCTACACAGAGGAGGTACCTAAAGCCAGAGGAGTTACCTAAAGCCAAAGTGGCATGTTTTTGAATAAGGGAACCACATGAACTTCTATAAAGAAGCTGAGGTTCACTTTTTGTATTATGATCTTGATGGGAGAGCATTTACACAGACAGAAAGGTAAGCAACTCAGTATATGCAAAAGGATCAAGTATTATTATTGTATACAATCCCTTTTTTTCCACAGATTGTCTGAAAATATGAACTTGCTTTTTCACAGTTGCCACCTTCTCCAAGCACAGGAGAAAACTATACCTCATGCCTGGTGTACCAGATCTTTTAACAGGAAAAAAATTATTTTAGTGTAAAACTGCCAGAATTAAATTTGTCCACCTGACAAATCTCCTCTCCACAATTCTGTCAGAGATACCTCACTACAGGATATTATCAGACTAAATAAAGACTTTATTAGCTAGAATAGAGTAGAAATGTACTGAAAAATATTTTAGAGAAGGAATAAGGTAAATCATTGCTTTAGACATGGGTTATTCCAACAAGGCCCAGGTGGGATAGTGTTTTTGTTTAGAAATATTCCTCCTCAAACATCCATTTTCCCAAATGAACCATTTACTGTCTCACATACCAAACATATTTTTCTGTTCATCTAGTGTTCATTAGTTAATTGTAATTTCCTTTTCTTATTCATTATTCACCTATACTTCAATTTATTTGACAAGAATTTCCCCACCAGAGATTGATCATTCATTTCAGTCTTAGATAATCCAAATTAATTCTGTGTTGGTTAATTGTAATTATTCTGGTATGTCACATGCTATTTTTCCTGAGTGAATGAATTTAGTGATTTCAATCTGAACAAAGGCTTAAAGAGGTCAGCAGAGTTTGAGTTTCCCAGGAACACGCATTCATTTAATGAGCAGTTACAGATAAAAACTGCATCCTGAGGATGCTGTCATCACTGTCTTAATGGTCCATGTGGGAAGAAGCAGGTCTGTTTCATTCTGGCACCTTGAAGGAAAATAATCACTTACACACCAGGTTGCATTTTAATGTCTATGGACCTCGAAACAGATGGATTAAATTTTTTTTGAACAGGGTAAAATTTCTCACTGAAGCAAAGCAAAGGATGTCAGTATATATAAAGCTGCTTTGAATTATTATATCACAAATTCAAGGCCATAAAACAATTTTGTTTCCTAATTTCATATCTTTTGATTATTTAACTTAGAAGTTCAGCTTCTGAATTGCATTGGATAACTTTTATATTACCTGATTACAATTATATGGTAAAAATCTTTACTTCTAGCTGTAAAAACCTGAGGGGTTTTCTTTTCACACATCTCTTTTTCTGAAAGCTAAACAGGTTGTTCAGAATCTTGGTAGAGTAACCAAAATTATCATGTGGTGGCTGCTACTGTGTTCTGTATGTGTTTTAACCATTTTAGTAACCTACATGCTCAACCCCATCATATTCTAGGCACTTCTGGAATATTAGTCATATTGGCAGGTGATCTTTAATCAATGTTTAGCAGAGAAATAGTGTCTTTCAATTTCTTTTCTCTTTCACATCTAATAAAGGAACTGTAGACTTCTGAGTCCTTTGGTTAAGAGTATTTTTAAGCTTATGGCTGAAGTCTCCTTTACGTCTGACACAATTTAATCCTTAGCACACTGTTAACTTTCTCCACATAATAATAATTTAAGTATATTAATTAACAAAGGATCCAAAAAATTCTTTAGTTAATCTATATTGCTGTCTTCCCAAAATCTACTGCTTAGCTTCTCCAAGAGTGAGAATGAACTTGAAAAAAGAGATATTGACAGGTTATGACAGACTGTTTCTTTCTTTAGCTGTGTGTCAACACAGAAAGAAGGGCTGCTGGCACAGATAATTTTTTTTTTTTTTAATAATTCTTCCAGGATAATCTTTCTTAAATGATCTGTGAACAACTTCTGGATTCTCAGTACATCAGAAGGTTTCTGGGAAATGACAAAGTCACACATTTACACTCAGGAAGCAAGCAAGTCAACAAACACAATGATGTAAAGAAATAAATGCATGCCCAAAATTTAGCTTAATTTTTAGCTGTAAAAGACAAAAAAGTGACAACTCTGCAAAATATGTTACGTGGGGATTTCTGGAAAGGTTAGACTATTGCTCAAATGAAATTGTTTAAAAAACCCTGCTCTGGAATGCACTGAAGATTAGAAGAAATTACTACTCATTCAGACTTTTTTTAAGACTAACTCATAGAAACTGCTGAAGACATTTAGTTACCTTTCAAAAGTTCATTTTTTTCCCTTGCAAAGCTCTCATCTCTGAATTTTCACAAGGAAAAGTCATCCACAGGGTTCCCAGAAGTTTGCAGTAATACTTAAGTTTTCCAAAAGATCTGTGCGCTATCTATTTTTGTGCTAGTAAATTTTTAAAAACTCTTTACAGAGAACCTTGATGAAATGTTTTCACTACGTAGAGAAAAACTAAGCTTTTCTGTTCAATGTTGTCCTTTAATTTTCCAATAGTTCTAATTACGCTGGATGAATGGTGAAAACAACATTAAATTATTAGCCTGAGGCCTAAATGTGTGATTTTCTCCAATTTTTATGCTTTTTTCTGGAACTCCAGTTGTTTTCTGGTTTTCAGATTCCAAGATTTAACATAATTTCCATTTTTTCTGTATTTTGAGTTAGATTTTTTCTGGTCAAAGGAGGAAAAATTATTCTATTGGTTAAAACATAATACCAACAAAAAAAATTCTAAATATAAATCATCAGTGCTCAGCCCCAGGCATATAATAAAAGTTTAATGTTGATGTTCAATATTACTGTGCATAACAAATATTTCCAGAGAGTGCTGTACTTCCTCTTCTTTCTTTCTAAGGAAAGATATGATGTTCTTTGACCAGACAACTAATACCATCTTCTCAAAGTCTTCTTTTAAAATTATTGTCTGGAACAACCCCTCAGTTCCTAAAATAAGTGGTTTTCAAACTATAGCCTAGGGTCCCTGGAGAAATCCCCTGGACCACAAGTGATCCACAGAAGGTAACTAATAAAACTATGCCTACTGAAGGCATTTACCAACTTGAGACCTGCTTCCTCAATGGAAAGATATCTATCCTTCTGATATCTGAGGTTGAGCATGTAGATATCTATCTAGGGTGTGTTTCTTGAAAACAAAATCTATATCTAGGCAACCTAAATTTTTTGTAAATAAATATCTGGATGAAACAAATTTATGGTTTATTTTACAATATATTCCCATAAATATCCTTATATAAAGTACATTAGCAAGAAAACACAAAACAAACACACTGTAAATAAAGACTACATTAAACTTTTGGTTAAGAGTGGATTGAGCCTTACTGGTCAATGTTTATAATGCTGATCTGTGCAGGTAATGAATTCAAAGACAGCTTTTGCAGAATACCTTGCCTAACTAAGCGTAAAGCTTAAGGTCATTTGACCAATATTTGGCTATATGTAAATAAAAGTTCGGATCTTGAAGAGAGAATCCACATCCAGGAATTAACCTGAATATGGGTTCATAAATTAAAGCCACATGACAAAAATTCTAAATTATAAAAAGAAAATTAATCCCATTTTGTAGCCAGTACCACAAAGAATTTCACTGGGTACCTTCTGTGATTCAGTAGTTACGATGTCTCCAGAAGTTCATCTGAGTGCCTCCAGAAATTCAGTGTTAAAAACTGAATCTTAGTCACAGATGACTTAACTTTTGTCATCCCTTGGCAGGATTCTGTTACCACAGAGACAATCAATTTGTCTGAATCAATGCAGTCTGAACAATGGAGTAAATAGAAAACTCTTCACAGCAAGAAATATTCAATTTCATTCCTGAGCGAAGACAACTGAGATTGTCTATTCTGTCTGCCAAGCAATACAATTCCATTGTTTGGGACTTAACAGGCATTGTGGAAAAGGACATGAAAACTCTTTTTGTTTCCAGCAATGCTAGGGCACAACCCTCTGAATCATAAATCTCAATAACTATTTTACATTAAGCCTTGTCAAACTTGGAACATAATATTTTCCATCATGGCTCGGTCGCATCTCTTCACTCCTATTGTGAGAAGTATCTGCGTTTTGATATTTCTGTGCAAAGAAGCTGAGAGTAAAGTATTAATAACATTGAATAAAAAACCAACAATAATTTTCTTTTTAATCACTGAGGAATCTTAGGGCCTGATCAATATTCTTTCTCTGTTAAAAAAAAAAAAAGGAATCCCTGCTTTTATCTTCTTTCCCCTTCTAGCTCTGTCCTTTCACCTATTTCCAAAAGAAATTGTATTTAGATAAGCCACTATTTGCTCCATCCTTAAACACAATTATGTAACAATATTATTTATGAGTAAAAAAACCCCAACATATCAATAAACAAGGATTGTATTTTTTCTTAATAAGCATGAGTTCACTGTTTATAAAATTCATGACAGTCATCCATTTATTTTCAATAACTAAGTTTTAGACTCTATAACTCTATCACTCTTTAACACCAAACAATTTTTTCAGTTACAGTAAATGGATGAAATAATATTGCTTTGGAGTATTAAAGAAAATTGGCGTGAAAACTCTTTTGGGTTATGTTGCTTAGATCTGGCAGAAAGATTTGCATGCTGAAAACAGATTTTCTTTTCTTTTTTGGAAAGCGCTACATTTTCCTTAGATATATAAGTGTATTGGTTAAACTCCATTCCACAGTTTTTGTTCAGTTTGCCTTATTTTTGAAGGCAGATTTTCCTATGAAAAGGCAACTACAAGGCTGAAACGACTAAATAGGTGTCTGAAATATATTCTGGTGGCTTTCATTTTTTGAAAGATACTACGGTGATCCCAATAGAGTTTAACTAATGGGAGCTTTATAGTACAATATTCATCATAGTTATTAAAAGCATAAAGTATTGAAAGACATGAACTTTACCAGAGCAACATTTTTGTGGGGAGTAAATCTTTTACTTTTGAAAAATAAATATTTCTTTAATCACATATTACAGACATGTTAACCGCAGATTTCTGAACAGCACATCTGTTCCTATATCCACAGTGACGCATCATGTGGTAACATCTCCCATCTATTTATGTCAATTAGGCCACTTTACATCAGTAAAACACCATGCTTGAGAGAATAGGGAATTCTTATAATATAAAGGAATATATACATAACTGGGAATATGCATGTTTCTGTGCATCTGCCAAAAAGAAAAAAGAAAGGTCTTGGATCCAATTCTGATTTCAGTGGCAGTTTTGGCCTGTCAGGCGCAGGATGTGGACTCATGAAGGAAAAAATATGTGTATGTGGTATGAATGCAAGGGACTTACTGTATTTTATAATGGAAGTGCAGCAAGTAAAATATCTACACATGGAAGGGGATTGATGTCTTCCTGTCTACATTTAATACTACTGCCCCATTATATGTCTGATTTTGATATCCAAATTGTTCTAGTTTTTCTAAGGGAAAAGCTGAGATTATTTTAAATGTGATCTGCTGTTACTTGTTTCCTATTTGAGATGCTGGATTTTTAAGTGTCTGGTATTTCTGATTTCTTGGAATGTTTTCAAATGGTTTCTGGCTCAAAACCAAAAACCTTGGCCTAAAAATATCAAATTCTTTTGAGTTCAGTCAGTAGTACTGATGGTTAGTATCACTGAAAAGTTTTTAACAATGTGATGGTTTATTCATTGAAAGTCAGACAATACAGAAAAGAGAGACTAAAATCAGCTAAGCCTGTATAATATTAACTACGCACTGCTCAAAATGAAAAATCAATTATACAGATCTAAAGTAGGCAAGAAATTTCTCAGCCTATAAATGAGTGATCAAGAAAGAGAAAAAAGCTTATGGCCTCTTAAAAATTCACCATTTAGTGTTTCGGTCATGGCTTAAATAACAACTTGAAATGCTGTTTTTCAGACAGACATGGCAGAGTAGCCCAAAAGTGAAGTAGCAAGAGGCTTTGATAATACATGCTGTAATCTTCCTTCCAAACTCAAATAACTTTCTCAAATGTAGAAGTGAAAGACTGTTTAAAGCTTTTTTATAAAGTGACATACACAGCAGAAGACAACCTAGCTATATAAAAATGTAATAAAACAAAACTTTTTCACATTGGAGATTAAGCTCAGGAACATCAGCTTATTTTTCTACTTGCTATGTTTATGCATGTTTACCTTCAAAATTACCTCACTGTAAACACACCTAGCTCTTGCAGAGTTCATGAGCAAATTTTAAAATATGCATAAAGTAACTTAAGAACATAAATTCTGCCCTGTAAGACCCTAAAAGTAAACAAAAATATTTTGAGTTTACATCAAAGTTTGCCAGCATAAACAAAATTGGCACTGACAAATTCCATCTCTTCTATTCCGTGAACTTCACTGTCAGAAGAACGGTTCCTTTTGACACTCATTTACTTCATCACAAAGTCACTATAAAACTCTACTTTTCTGATAGTAATGTGCAGGTACTTTGTGCAAAGCAGATACGAGATTATTTGGATTACATTAGGAATGGATTTCCAGATATGCAACCTTTTTCTTCCTAAAGTATAAATTCATTTGTTAAAGTAAAATACAAGATTTTATTGTATTGTATTCTTGAGAGGTACACATTAAGTTCAAATTCAAGCTTAACCAAATCTTTCAGTTTATAATGTACCTGTAAGTCAGCAACTTGTGCTGTATTTGGAGCTTCTCAATTTTTTCTCAATTTCTGTCACAAAGAATTTGGCAGATTTCAAAAGAAAATCTTCTGCTCTTATGTCCTGACTTCTCAAGCTGCCTTTTTTAAGGCTCCATTATTTTCAAAATTTTAACCAGGTGTAAAGTAATTGTAATTATACAGGCAGTAAGAAAGGATCCATTTCCAGCCATAATCACAAGGACCTGTCGTATACCACAAAAAGATGAAAGTTAAATTTTCACTTCAGTGTTTGAAGACTTGACATCTATGCCACAGCTGGGCCCCAGTTATTTCTGCTTTTATCAAAAAAATCCTCAAGCTTTGTTTAATATTCTTCAGCATTTGCTTCTTTCTTTTACAAGCTATGTTAGATGAACTTAGGTGAGTTAGCAGTGGTCTATCTGAATATAGCATCAATGGACTATGAAAGATCTGTTTTCTAATCTAACCCATATCAAAATTTGCCACGTGTATTTTGAAGGGTCCACTGGAATTATTTCTTCTGTGAAGCAAAGACATGGATCAAAGGCACTTCAGAGGTGACAGACAGCCCACACCTGACCATGGAATTGAGAATAGCAAAAACCATTTATGTAGCACAGTCATTCAACCCACAGGCCTGTGTGGCAACAATGAATGCAGCTAACCTGTCATCTACCAGGGAGACACTGTCCCACTTTGGGATGTTCTGAACAATATCTAGAATAGCAAACATAGAAAGCAATTATTGTGTAGAAAGTAGCATTCTTCCAGGAACTGAAACTCAGCAAGTCCTACAAAGTGAAAATTATGTCTAACAACTAAGAATGAGTATTACATGAGTACAACATGAGCATAAATGTAAACAACTCATTGGAATAAGTTTATTGCTAGTCTACTATCAAGCTAGTAGAATATATTCAGAATTCCAACAGTTGTCTGCTCTGGGTGCGGTCTATTTTTCATTAGGGACATAGATGGTGAAATAGAGAGCATATTTGTTCAATTTACAAAAAATACCATGCAAAGACAACCCACAAGCATTTGGCAAGGCAGGATTTGAATTCAAAGTTGTCTCAACAGAAGTGGATTTTAAAAAACAGGATTCAGTTCAATGAGAGAACCAGGGCTACCCCTATGCTGGAATAAATATACAATGAGAAGAAACTAGCTAGTCAGTGACAAAGAGGAGGTTTAGAGGGAGTACTCACTGAACGTGAGACATCAGCACTATATCCACTGTGATAAAGTTATTATCCAAATTCTGTTAAAATAAAATAATGTCTTTTAGAAATTTAATCTACTTCATTAAACTTAAGACATAGTCACCAGATAGGAGAGCCTCAAAGTGGAGTTCAGTTAGCAGCACTAGCAGGAAACTTCTAGAAGAATGGTAAGTTACCTGAAAAATACGGTACATTGACAAAGATACAGCCAAAGAGCAAAAGGCATAGGAGAGACATAAGAAATATCTCCAAATAAAAACGTGACCACCATAGAAAGAAAAGAAATTACTTATTTTCCATGTTCATTGGTTATAAAAGGTAATAGATATAATTTAACAGATGACATAGGACAGCGTAAGAAAGAAAACCAAAACAACTCAAAGAGATGGAAAGAGTAAGCACAGGCAAAAGCTCTTCAGGAATATTGCAATGTCTCTATCAGAAAATGATGTTTACTTGGGTAATCTATCCTGGTTTAAGAAGGGAAAATGGGCTAGACAAGGACTCATGCCATACTGAGAGGGTTCTGTCAACTTTCAAAATATTGCTCAATATCCCCTAAATTCCTAAAATCTTGTGAACAGTATTATATTGCAAATATTGTATTCATAATGGTGGAAATAATCACTAAAAGCAATCTCATAGCAACTTCCTCATTGTGGGCCAATATCTAGCAACAATATCTTTCAAGTTTTTTTATGATAAAAAAGTCCACTCTGAATTTTAGTCTAAGGCTGCTGGTGCATTTACTGCACACATGAAAGATGGTTAGGAGGACAGTAGTAGCTCCCTACCATAATCACAATACAGTTTAAAAAAAAAAAATAGGTGCACTGTGTAGAACTAATTTCTCCAAGCCCTCAATGGTTTCATCTGAGCCTCACTATGCAGCAGTCAGCATCTGAATTCTATTTTCTACCTAGATCAGCTACGTTTGAGACAGAAAGAGATTATGTTGCAATTCTTCAATGGTTTGAAAAGTCTAACTCAAATAACTATTCTGTTTGGAAATGGACCCCAACAAACAGGATAGATCAAAGCTGGAAAAAAAAATTTATACTGATGATTGGAAATGCATCATGTAAACAAGAGTGAATGAATAAATCATAGGTAAAGATATAGAAATTAAATGCTTCTATCAAAATGTGTCAATATTTACCTGGTTTCAAAGACAGAAGAAATACATCCTCGATACTGCTTTTCTTCTATAATATTGGTTTTTTCTATTTTTTCTTCACTAATGTTCAGAACTATAAGCAGGTTAGCAGGTTTTCACTGTCTCTTCAAAATTTTGTGTCACCAAACTGTAAATCCATAGCTAAAATATTTTTAGCCACACCTATAATTTAATAAATCTTCTCGTGCATGCAGTTGTTGAGAAAACTGTGAAGGGAAACATACACTGAAAATGTCCTGTGTCTGTGTTTTCATTCACTATTTATTTGATTTTTGCTAAACCTTACTAATGTTTAATACAAATTGCCATAAAAAAAGTTGTAACTCCAAGTATTTTTTCCATTACAATTTGATATTTTATAGCTTTCAGAATCCCACTTACTTTTTTATATGGAAGTTACATTCAAAATAGTCTATGGTCACGTAATTGAAGTGTTTTCTCTAACCATGGTGGCTAAGCAGTCAAACCCAGATTTGTTTAGTAAATGGATCAAAAGCTCTAGGGGATGTGGCGTGCTATTGAAGCAAGCCAAGAAATGTTGGTTGGACTCTTAGTAAATATTTAAACCACAAAAACTGGATGGGTTAAATGATTTTCCCTTCAGGCCTGTTTTTGCTATTAAACTGAAAGGTAAAAATAAAAACCAGCAATAACAATAGTCAAGAATCCTATTCAGTGCCATTCAAATAAACCCCCTAAGGAAGAAATAATAAAGACTGATCATCTCCTATATGTTATTGCTACATTGTCCTGAGCAATCAAGTATCACTTGGATAAAGATCTCCCCAATTATTCCCCCAAAATTACTGCATTTATAGATTTTTTTAAAGAAACCAAGGCTATGAAAGAAAAATAATTTAAACAGTAATCTTTCAGAAGTAAGATACTAGAAAAAGAAGTAAAACAGAAAACTTCAGACTATATTTTTACCTTTTCTGATTGCTTTCATTAATTGTGAACAATATGAAAACTTTTACCATTACTACTTAAAATATATTTAGTTGTCAATTCCTGTGGCTCCTACTGACCTTGAAACTGAAAGTGCGCTCAAGGAAAGATCATTCCTCAATGGAGACATCTCTGCCTAAGCCATAGTTAATCACAGGCTCCACTGAGGCACACATAGAGCCAAAAAATGCATTAAACTCTCAAAAAAACTGTCCATTTAATTTCTTTGCACAACCAGCAACTGTTGTTACCATGCTTTTTATCAAAACCAGTGAGCAAGCATATGCAGGAACAGATGTCCTAGGAATGAAGTGCAGCTTACTCTAAAACATTATCTTAATTAATCTCAATTTTCTCTAAAGGGGCATTAAAATGTCACTTTATTTTTGGTGTCATTTTACATGATGAATAATTGAAGCTTCTCATCTGAATCTTGCAGAATTTTTACCTTTTATAAAATGGCCCAAAGAATTACGCAGAATATTTTCCAGAGAAAATTATTATTTATCATCCATCAGTTGACAAACCTATCAAGAAGCATTTTCAGAGAAGTTTGCAGTATAATATCTTGGGGATAGTCCGCATTATGTGCATTATCATGAAAAAGTAATCAGATAGATATCACACATTTTCATATTACCATTTCCAAAGCAGCTGTAACTAATCCAAGGTAAGTTAGAGATGAATCAGGACCTCTAATTTTAAATAAGTCATCATCTTGTTTATACATAGCACTTTATAAACTGTACCTTCTTTTATTTATGTCTCACAGATATGCATAATGTGCTAACTTAACATTGCTGTGGGAGTCATAATTTGGTTGATAAGTTTCTGACTTGTGCTGTTAAGTTCTCAACAAATCTCATGACTAATGTTGCATTAACATATTATTTGCACAAAATTCCTTAAAAACTGTGGTAATTGCACATAAAATGGAAAAGCATTCTGTGCCTCTTTTGAGTGTGTGTAATATTAAAATGTTAAAAAAGAGATAAATCCAGCAAGGGGAAAAAACACCCAAACAACTTGCTTGATTGCAAGTTGATATAAATGCATGGAGTAATTTGTTTCAATGTGCAGTGTGAGATTCAAATGTGATAATATGCATCCACATGACATTCTGCTCAATGCTTTCTGAAATGGCTGCACACTGAAATAAACGTGATGAATTTCAACCTAGAGAATAACCTTTCCAGAAAGTTATAAGAGCTTGGAAATTGCTGTTTGGAAAGAATATACCTTCTGAGCCATAGCAGCAGACTAGTTCATCTGAAGTTTCTGAGTTTTATTCAGATCAATCAAGAGCTACAAAGAAAGAACTTATTTTGACTGCTTTTTAAACAACAAATTATTTAAGTTTTTTATACTGAGGAAAGGAATTGAATAAGCAAATAAAAATTACAAAATTCGAAACCAGTTTTTGGGTAGCTATTTGAAATAGTTTGGGGGTTCAAGCAATTAAGTTGCAAAAATATTTCAGAATCCTAAGTTTAGATCTCTGCCAATGCAGATCTCACACTTCAAGCTTCTTTTATTGTGAGGAACTTCCACAGCAAAACATTCATGATTCAATACTAGAGTCAGTTTGCTATAGTCTTTCCAACTATTTTTGCACATTCACCTGAATCTCTTTGCAGAGTTACACTTCACTTCTTAACCAACACAGATGGGGATTCTGAACACAACCTCTCTTAAGAAAGAAAACATAAGAAGGCCCACAGACTCCTCACATCATCATCGTCATTATACTATAGACTTTCCAGAAAATTACTTCCCCTTGCAGAATCCTGAGTAATTCCATCATAGCACTTTATGTTCCACAGATGTCAGGTGTGGTGCTTTTTCTCTCAGAGCTTTTAAATAGTACTTCTCAAATAATTTTCTCCTAGTTTCATCACTGTTAAATGCTAGATGAGCCTTATGGATTTCTCAGTGGAAAGCTGCAAACTTTTATATTGACAAAACAAAAGTAAGGAGAGTTTCATGTGAGGAGAAAAAAAAAAGAAAGAAAATAAAAAAGGCATGCTATACCACCCTGAAATCTTCTTCAGCTTCCTAGCAAACCTAATAGATCATGTTCATAAGATGAACAATTTAACTAAGTAAACAAAGCTATTCTAAAGGCTTCATGTGTTCATTTTTGTTTCAATAGATCCTCTCTGAAGCAGGAACACTTTTTTGAAAGTCTGAAGGAGACAAACTCATTAATGTTCTTTGTGGCAAAATATCTTGAACCTAAAGGTTATGTTGAAGTCTGTGTTTTAACAGCAAAGTAAGTACATGCTTACATGGATTACAAAATGAAAGGTGTTTATGCCCATGCTTAAAGGCAAGTATGCGCATAAACACTGCTGAATGATAATTTTATGATTGCTCATTGTCTAGAATAATTGCTCTTTTAGGGTGTAAGATTCTTATGTAACTCCCATTTGCTTCAGTGGGAGTCTTTTATTAGCTTCAAGGAAAATTGGAAAGAATTTGGTATTTGCATGCAGTTAGACGCTACCACTTCCCTCATCACTTGACACTCAATTTATGCTAGAAGAGTGTTCCTAATGAGGAGAGGAGATACCGTGGAAGGGGAGAAGGAGAAAAACTCCATTAGTTTCCCTGTTAAATCCATGCTTGGAATTTTATGAAAGGACTCAAAGAAATAGTAATGCAATATTATCCGGTCCTCACAGCTATTTGCTCCACAGCCAGTGACAGGTTCAGATGATGTAATGCTTCTAGGACGTACATTGTTACTTAAGTGAGTTGCTAATTAATACCATGCTGAAAGAGATTTGGTTGGGTGTCAAGCTACTCAGAGTTGGTCTCTGCAGCTTAGGGAATGTTTCTGCTTCAGCTCCCTCTGCTCTTAACTGTGCACAGTCTTCTTTAAGCAAGTATTTTGTCCTTTTTCAGGGTTGTGTCGTTTGAGTTCCCTCCCCTCTATTGCCTCAGGGCTCTTAATTGCTACACACACAGCACATTACAAATGCTGTTCCCAAATGATTCTACCAAAATGAAATATCTTGTGTGTCCTGGCAAATTATCATTAATTTATTGACACCAGAAGATCATTCTGGCAGTAGTTTTCTAGGACAGGATCTGGACTGTAAGAAGCAATTTTAAATGGAATGGAAAAGCCATTTGAGAATGATCCTCTTAAAATATCTGTGAGAAAGCATGATGCACACTTCATATGCTCTAGGGATACATGTGATTTTTTTTTACACGCAGCTGTTTTTCAGTATTTGCTGTGGGAAGCAGCTGTAGTGATTAACTCATATGCTAGGAATAAAATATATGTCCAGAGCCTACAATGACCTTGCTAAATAAATTAGACAAGGCCTTCAACCTCAGTGATGTTTAGAGGCCTAACACCTACACACAGTTCCTATTTCCAACTGAAACAATAGAAGTTAAACATATACCTAAGGACCAGTCATACAAATATTTTCAAGAAACTAGTCCTTAGCAGCTTCTTACAGTAGCAATACTTAATTTCTTAGTGGTGCTTCCTGATAGGCAGTGAAAATTAATATTTTGGGGAATGGAACTGGAAATAGAATATACAATGCATATAAATAGAATCTCTTATGTATTTCCAAAAAGAATAATTATTCTCTGAAGTGATGTAAAACCAACTGTGATGCTCAAGCTTTTTACTTACAAACCAGAGACAAGTATATTTATATCTTTCTGCTTTAGGTAGAAGATTTATAAACTTTAGCAAGGATTTTCTTTATTTATTTAAATAAAGACAAAACAATAAAGAATGGACATTGAATTACATACCTACTTCTCATTGCTGAAGTCACTGAGCAGAGTTAATATGAAATAAACCCTTATTAAAATGTATTCACGGAGTTAGAGCTGTCTCTGTCTGGGACTACCTGCTCTCAGAGGTATACAAACACATCAGCATGCCTGCATCAGGGCCACACTTCTGTGCAAGGCCTGGCACTACATCATAGGTTACAAAACAAAGCTTCCAGCACGCACGCAAACTTTTTCACGGATCAGCTCCAGACCGTAATACACCTAACTCACTCATTGAATTAATAATTAGATATATCCATTTGTAGTGCTGGAATTTCATTCAGGAATTCTGCCTTTTTTTGACAGTTCAAAGGAACTGACTAAAACTCTGCTTCAGCTTAGTTCCTATTCTCTTGCAAAATTAGCTGGACCTGGGACACATTTCAATTAATTACTAGAAATTCTAATATTTCACTATAACTACTTCAACATTATTTCAAATAACCCATTCATCCCATGTATTGGGAGAGAGATCATTGCCCCTAAAAGAGAGTAGTGTAAGTTTGGTGAAAGCCAGCTTCTCTGAGAGAGTTATGAAATATTCCCAAATGCCAACCAGATTTTCTACTGGAAGTACAGCACAATACCCTGAATGCCATGCCTATAAAATGGCAACAGAAAAGCTGCTTCACATAGTTAATCTATATGGTGAATTTATGAAGGCTATGAAGGTTAATCTAAGGCAATCACATACAAGCAAACAACCAAAAGTCATACTGTATTTATTGCATTTTTAGCTAAAATTTGGATTGTATAATTCTTGAGCAATAGAGTATGAAGGGTGAAGCAGGGATTGACAGAAGTCCTTGGTCAAAATGCTTGAATGTCTTAATGGTTTACAAAGAGTAAGATTAAAATTATTTCAGTGAAAAAGTATGCCTGTGTCCCTAGCCAGATTTCTTGTTTAGAAATACTATAATTCACTAGGGGGCTTTTTGGCAATATTACTCCTAGAGAGGGCCCTAAATGCATTAGCAATAGGTCCAATCTTGGGAGAAATAGCCAAGTGGCAAAATATCTGAATTAAAACGCATATGTCATTGCATCGTGTCTTGACAGGGTTGCTGTCAGGATGATTTGTTAAATGCAAAATCAACAGGCACTCCATAGAATTACATCTTGGCAAAAGCTCCAGGTAAGGTCTTTGTGTTATATATAATAATGACTTAATCAGTGAAAGAAAGCATAAGGAAGGCTCAGATGAAGTTTTCTTATGTTCAAGCTTTCAGACCTAGAAGATACCAAATGCTGATATCAAGATACTGCTTTTCTCATATTTAAAAAAAATTAATCTTCAGGTACTTAAAGCTAGAAACTTATCCTATTATGCTGGTTTATGACAGTTCAGAAATCCTAAAGCATCTAAAAGCTCCAGACAGGTTTTTCATATGGAAGTTGGCAGAAGTACAGAATTGTCCTTAAGGGCATTAACGGTTTTCAGTACACATGGATAGATTTTTATCCCAAAATCCTCTAGCAGATGACTGGTCCTTCCTCTGGACAGCAATATAGATATGCTGATACATTACACAGATTTTCCTCCATGTCAATTCAATGCTTTTCACTTAATAGCCTAAAAAAACTTGAAGAAAGTGACACCAAGGTTGGACTCGATGATCTCAGAGGTCTTTTCCAACCTCATTATTCTGAAATGGATTCTATGATAACATTAGTTCATCCACAATGAGCATCTAAATCTGACTTCAAAGGCATGAGACATAAATGCAACACTTGCATTAGTAAACTACATATGGACCCAGGTTTAATTCTCTAGCACTGAGGGCATGCTGCACAACTCAGCCTGAGTACAAATACTTTCCTGTGTTTTCTAAATATGTATGTCTTTCCTCCCAAAAGATCTTTTCTCCTTTCTCATTGGGAATAACCTCTGGACAATTATTTTCCCAATATTTTGCCAAGACAGTATCTAAAAAGGTCCTATCAGCTGTTAGGAAGAGCAATGCTAGAGCCCATGACCTGGCCACAGAGTATCTACACCTGTGAAAATAGTACAGCCTTCTAGTAGCATATGCCATCTGGAATATAACAAGCATATAATACTTCTGTAGTTTATATAGTAGGTTACAATGAAAATAGTGGTAGATTCAGGAGTTATGGGAGACTCTCCACCTCCTCTTCAGGATGCCCAGGAAGCCCAAAGTATCCTAAGTGTCACAAAAAGGGAATGACTACACTCCTTGGGAACAAGGCAGTAGGTGTGGCCTTGGGGTGAACTACATCTCTTTCATGGCTTTATTAAACATATTGATGAGTTCTCTGCTGCTTGTAGTGGGACCTGGCATGTATGCAGAAGTCTCCGTATAGACACCTAAGTTCATGTCAGTTTAATTTAATCCAATACAGAATTAGTATAAGGAATATCTGGTTTGTGCCTAAGACATCAGACATGAGGTTGTCCTTCACAAAGTAAGGAAAAACAGAATGATACAGAATCCAAACACTGTTTCATGTCTTTCTTAATGAAAATAGTGAATGCTCTGTTTTTTCCAGCTCTTCAAATCCAGCTGGACAGGTCTGGAAATGAAAACAATCTGCAATCATGCAACACAAAAAAATATTTTTCTCAAGAAAGCATCCATATTTTTTCAAATATCATTGAGTTCCTAGATTTGGCTGTTTCTAACTTTGGGATTTTTTTTTAATTAATATTTACCTGAAAATTATATATATATATAAAATATTGTCTATGATATATATGATATATAAGGTGTAATAATATATAATATGGCAGAAAGCAACACTGATCTAGATGTGCCCCGATTCTTCTAATGAGACAAATTATGCAATATGTTCAGAGGTTATGAACTATCATAACTTTACTGGCTTTTGCAATTTCTTTAAACAGTAGAGATGCTGTGTTTGACCCTGTTTCCCTAGGTTGGAAGTGCTAAACACTTTAAGCATAAGCACAAGATCCTTGGTAGGATAATGCACCACGCCCATCTAAACCTGATGGAGTACCCAGTTTTAGTCCAGCATTTTTTCGTAGAAAATACTTTCACATATCTGGCAGGACAAAGTGATCAAGAAATTAAGCAGTAAAAACCATTGATAGTCTTCTGGTCTAAACGGTGCAAGTTTTTACTATTGATGATTATTCCCTGAATGGGAATAGAATAACTAATGGAAGGCATGTAGTTATGTAGTGATAACAGCCCACAGCTTGTGTGAGACTTTGTGTACAGTTGGCAGCACACAGTAAGATTATTGTTCATAATAGAGACTAGTTATTAAATGGTGTCATAAATTAGAGGACATCCTGAATGGAAAAATGCAGACAATGGGATAGACTGAAGCCACCGTATCAAGCCAGTTTAAAAGGGAATTTGCCAGATGACTGAAGACAAACTTCAAATGGTGGTTTCAAATGGCACAACCATTTGTTCTCCCTGCATATATAGATGTGAAAAGCAAAGGCAGTCTGCAGTTGTCTTAAATCAGCTAGATCCCAAACCTGATCAACTGAGAGAATAGTAAAAGTTCTAATTATTTCAAGTATCATCCAGTTTATCTTTCCCTCTATCAATGAAGACCTTATTGAATAGAAGGATCAACAGACAATTTTTAAATGCTCTATTGTATGACAATGCTGTCTGATTCACTGATTAACCCCTTTTCCATTTTACTGGCTTTTGATTCCACTATTACTTATGAAAAGGCAAAAATAAGTAAGAAAAAGCAAACAAAGAGTCCTATTTTGGTTTTAAAATTTAGGAAATAGTACTGAAAATTTTATTCCTGAAACTTACTAAATTCTCACACAGAGTGCTTCCTAGTAACTGACACCTCTGTTAGTGTGAAAATAAATGCACAAGGCTAAGACTTCTATCTTAACATTCATGATTAATTCCAGGTGGCCTTATGTCCTTAGTCTTTGACAGAGGCATGCCAGCTTTGGGAAGTTTTTGCCCCTGTCCTATCTGCCTCTCAAATCTCTTTGATTCCAGTTCCTTCCCCCGCAATTAAATGCAACTCCCCTTTATGCCAGGAAAGCCTTTCTGTAAGTCTGGGGCATGAATAGAATATTTTTAATGAGACACATTTCAAAAAGATGGTGTTCTGGGGTAAGGGACCTGGAAAAAAATCTAATCAGTATCACTGGGTAGAGTGTACAGCACTGACTTATAGGACATGTCAAACACCTTTTCATGACAAATGGGAGATCTTTCCATGAAGTAAAACAAGCAGGAACATATTAACATAGAGTAAGACAAGATTTGCCAACATATTCTTCTGAAGAGGGGAAACATTTGGTAGATCACCCATCTGGGGAAATTTCTGTCTGAACTACTGTGCTGCTGGATCAAGAAAGGAAGTGGGAGGAATCCATGTCCCTCTGAATCATGTACCTTTGCCACACCTGCCGTGGAGAATTAAATAACCAAATCTATTGTGAACAATCAGCTTCATTGCTTTAACTCTATAGCAACAATGCCATCTAAGGTATTAAAAAAGTGAAAGAAGATATTTTATGCTTGAAAACATGAACAAAGAATTAATTGGAAAAAATTCTTTAAAAATTTGAACAAAACTCTTAAACATTATTAGCTATGTAGAAATAATTTGAAAGAATTTAATATATTTTCAGATAGATTAACTATAGGAAAAGGATGGATTGAAAGGAAACATTTCACTACCATGACACTTTGCTGGTCCTTGAAATCGTTGGGTGGACAAAATGAAACTCAGTCAAATGTGACTGACAAGAGGTGTCAAGCCTCACACTAGCATGTAAATCTAGCCAAGGTTTGGAGAATAGCATAATAAACTGGGAATCAGGAAATGTAGTTCTATTCCTAACTGCACTGCTTTCCATATGTGTCACACTGTAATATGAAAAATTTGCTAATAACCTAATTTGCAAAATCTTTTTATTTCTCTTAATCTCAAAGTTGTCCTTCCCCCTTTCCAAAAAAAAGAAAAAAAAATAAGAAGCTAGGTAGCATTACTGATATTCTTAGGTATTGTTACTAAAATACTTTAGCGAAGTATACTTGCTAGATACTTTTTAAAGTATCATACACAAAGTAATATGTAGGAAATTTTGAGGAAATTCAGATCTAGGAATACCAAACAATCTTTCACATAGTCACTGATCCTTCTTTTTTTTCCCTTCATTTTTCATTCCTTTTTCTTCTTTTTTCATTCTTTTTTCCTTATTTTTGCTTCCTGTTTTGTCTTTCCACCCTAAACACAGACATAAAACTGAATAAAACCTCAAAAAAACAAAAAAAGAAAACAAATCACAAATTATTTGGGGTTTTATTGATTCTGTATGGTATGTTTCCTATTGATATGATGAGCAGTACATAGACATTGCCTTCTGTCAGCTGAAATAAGGAAGAAAGAATAAGACGAAAAATACCCAAACAGTTCTTCTAAAGGAGGCTCTTAAAGATATGGTCTAAGTGTATTAAAAAAATGTAGAAACATATAATCATAGAATGTGTTGGATTGGGAGGGGCCTAAAAGATCATCCAGTTCCAGCCCCCGCTGCCATGGGCAAGGACACCTTCCACTAGACCAGGTTGCTCAAAGCCCCATCGAGCCCGACCTTGAGCACTTCCAGGAATGGCAATATCCAAGCGACTGATACTGATTCTTCGTAGCGGCACAGGCGGCTGCAGCTACTCTTTGTCCTGAGGAGAACAGCTGTGGTGGTCAGCAACCCAAGTTTAGCATGTAACTTTCAGTCATGGTGAGAACTCAAGATTCCCTTGTTTGGTCTTTTGGATGTTTTCCCCTGATTGGTTAATATTTTGTTGCTTTGCTTTATGTATGAAGTTATGTATATTCACTTCCCTTCTTTAATATCTATTCGTTCTAGAAAGTTCCTTGTTCCTCGACACCCCATTGGATCCTTCCCTGAGTCCCTCCTATGTGTTCTTCCCATTGGTTCCCTTCCTGTCAATCCCACCTGCTTGTCTCTATCCCATTGGCTGAGATCCCTTTCCCCACCTATTCCGTACCCAGTATAAGATCCCTGGACCCTCCCACCAATTGGCCTCTTCATCTGTGTCATGTCGGAGGAATAAACCTGTGTGGAATACGTACAGAGAGTCCCCTCTCTTTACTTCTTTGCCTTCGCCTGCGTGCCTGCTTAACAGTGACAGAAGGATGCAGCCCCTTTTGGGTGAGGAGCTCTACCCCTTTTCATTGTGTGTTGGGCACTGAGTGCCGCCTTCCAGAGGGGTTTCAGCGTTGACCTCTGGGCTTCTTTGTGTCAGCACACGAGGGGTAAAACCCCTTCTGCCAGCTCCCAGTGGCTGAAAACCCCTCCATTGTTGATTGATAACATCTGTTTTATGGCAGAGGAAATTGGTAATTGACAATTGTAAAGGACACTTCAAACATTAGATAAACCTCTTAAGCCCTTTTTGCTTACATGTTACTGCAATTCAAACATGATTCTACATCTTGCCTATATGTATCTCGTCCTGCAAAGTTTCATATTTATTCAAATGTTGGTAAAGATGTTCTAAGAACACGCATGTGCAGTTGTTCAGGTGCCTCTTCAGTTGGTTACATGCATGTGCAGCATTCTTCAATTCATCTAGATTTTGTCAGGTTAAGTTTGGGGTTTTTCCCCCACATACTCATTCTGAGTCTCTAAAGAAATAAAATGATACAGCACAATAAACCTTTTTGGGCAGCAGAAATTCTATACCTTTTGTGAAGCTAGATTAAATCAATACCAATCTCAAACCAATTATGTAAAGATTAATAGATTGCCGTATGGGTAACTGCAACAGTTTCAACAGACATAGCAATTATTTCTCTTACTGGGGATACTGAGCACATTTACAAATATGGTATGAGAAGTATGGCTTGCTATACATGTTGCTTTGGGGTTTTTTTAAATTATTTTATGCCCATAATAATGAAAAACTATTTAAGACAATTAATAGATAAACCAGAACTTGTTTAAAAAGTTAATAATTAACTACAAACCTCTGCATTAATTCTCCATTATATGTATGTGGAGACCGTTCTAATATGAAAATAATGACATCTATGTCATACATCAGATCCTTAAACACATTCTTTTTTAATTGCAGTATTTTTTTTATTTCATGGTTAAAACTGTGAACAGTTCGTTACATAAATATTCCTCATAGAAAGCTATTTAAGAATGAAATTTATGGCAATATCATTTTCCCTCTGTATAGAGAAAATGTATGAGGGTGTAGATACACAAAAGAAATTCATCATTTGGAGTTATATCAACATTCATCACTGTACCAAATTAGTCTAAGACCAGTGAAATACTTAAGCCCAGCCTAAGAACAGATAATACAAGGTAAGTGGCTTTGGACACTCACACATTTGTAGATAAGGGCAAATTTCATGCACAAATCTAAATATACACTGATTTTGCCACACAGTCATTTAAAATGTATAATAAATAATCTTCAGAGAATACAGAAAAGAAAACAACTGCAGTGATTTATGAATGGAACTTAAGTCTTTACCAGCAATACAAAATTAGAGACAGAGGCACTCTCCAAGGGAATAGATAGCATAAAAATTCCAGAAACAGACAAATGAAATGATATAAACTAAACGATTCTTTCTTGCTTCCCATACAAAAATAAGAAAAAATGTTTTGAAATAAAAACCTGTTTTAGCTTTGGTTTTTTTGTTTATATAAAGGCTTTCAAACAGGCATGCAAGCAATCACTAGGTAAGGATTTAATAAATGTAAGTCTCACAGAGGGCACTTAAGTTTTAAAAATATATTTCTTACCACTTTTCTTTCCTACCCTAGAATCTGTTTAGTCATAGTCAAAGAAATACATAAAACGATGAAAGACTGCTTTTGTAAAATTGTCCAGTGTTGGGTATTGAATCATAGTATTTGTTATGTCTTTTAACCTTAGCCACAGCACATGAAGAGGCAAAGTAGATTCATGAAGGGAGATTTTTATATTAGTCCTTTCATTCTTCTTATGGAATGAATTAAGATTCCAATGATGTTTTGGTATATACTTCATTATTATAAAAAGGGCAAGAGGCAAAGTTTCATGGTTTGATTGTCCTCTCCAATCAAAATGTTCAATAACTGCAATGAGGTGAATTCTACTAACACTGCTCACCTTTGTTCATGGGACAATAAAAGCACCACAGATGATTGTATTGCTTATTAAGTCCAGTAGTGAAAGTAATGCAGTCTTTACACTTGGTGTCTAAACGGGTGAATTCCACCTGCAGGCAACTTTGGCCTTTTGTACTAGCAATTATATTATTATAAAATATGAATTTTAGAGATGAACTAAATCCCATCTAGAATCTTGACCCATAAAAACCAGCACTGCTGTGCCTTGGTCAAAATTTTTCTATTCCAGAGCTGGCATCCAGGTGTGTACTTGAAAAATATCTTTGATTTTATATTTACAATAAGCATAACACAATTTTAAAGCATAGATGCCACAGAGCTTAATTTAGAAACTGCTGCTTTTATTAAATTTAGCTACTTTCCCCCTGCAGCTTTACATCAATATTGACTTCAAAGTGCTAGTAGCTTTCATTAAATTGAATTACTTTCTCCTGTAATTTGAAAAGTAATGAGGCAGCTACTAAATGAAGCTGTTGACAAGACAAGAACAGAGGCTATAAAAAATTACATGGCAAAGTGTAAGTCATAAACAATGATGGTTAGTGTTCAAGGGTGGTTTCTGAATAAAATTACACAAAGTTCACAAAACAAGCAGTTCTTCTAAGTCATCTCCTCTGTGCATCTGCGAAATGTGATTAATTATTATATTTCTGTTCTGTTTCAAACAGGTTCTATAATGATGTCCTGGTCATTGTATCTGAGTATCTTCCAGTTGTGCATTAAGTGATACAACTGGTATCTGCTATGACTAATTTCTGGTTTGTGTCTGTACTAGTTTGAAAACAAACCAGTGGGAGGCACCAAGTCAGAATAACAATTTAATGGGGAAATTAAAGAAAAGGAAAAAAAACTAAAAGAAAAACACTGGTTCAAACTGAGAGAGTCAAGATACAACCTGAGTCCCTGTTAGTCAGGGTGGTGGTAGCAGTGTGGTAGAAATGATGGCTGCAGTCCTCTGAAGTGGTGATCCTGTAGAAAAAAAAAAAAGGGTCTGCTCTTCCTCCGGTCCAGTGGTGGCTGTGTAGCTCCTGTCCTCTGGAAATCCAGTAGAAGGGATGTCTCTGGTGTTCAGACTCTGAGATTATATCCACGATGGGATGCTTGGTACCTCCTTCTGGGTGGAGCATCTCACAATGGGGTAATGAGTCATGAGGCCAAGTGTTGATTAGGCTCATTAACAGAGGATAGTCCGGAGGGAGTTATCTCTGAGTCATGCACAGGACAATGATGGGCCATTAACAGAAAGATAGTCTGGGGGGAGGAGGTAAGGAAACACTGCCCCACCTGATTTCAACAGCTCATGAGGATGGTAACAGAATACACTGCAACCCAGGACAGTGTCAATAGTTCTTTTACTAAAGGTTGGACTTGATGATCTTAGATGCCTTTTCCAACCTAATGATTCTACAGTTCTGTGATTCTCCCCAGAGAGAGAAGTGGAGTTTGTTACAGAAGCATTTTTTCTTTGGAATTGCCTTTCCCTTTTCCAAGGGAAAGTTTCTCAGATTTACAGACAAACATGTAAATATGATGTTCTATAAAACTGATTAAAAGTACTGCAAGAAATATAGGAAGAGGATGAAGTACAGTGTACCTTCTGTATTCTTCAATGATTTACACATAGCAGCATTCACAATAACTGGAGTTTTCCAAATCCTAAGACCTTCATGTCTGATGATTTTCTTGGATTCTGTAATACTTTCAAAGCTGCAGAAATGGGAAACTGAGTCCTGTTTTACCAGGTCACAAAGAATTGCCCACTCAAAAAGAAATAATCTGAGAAATAATCTTTGATCTTGAATCTTGAGCATATTCTCCTTTGATCTTACTTCTGTCTTGCTTTTTGGTTGCTAATTTAATGCAGAAATTGACTTTATCTTTGCAAGTGGTCACTTGATTGTGGTATAGCAGTCCAGTATGATGGAGCTTTGTACCAGGAGCTCATGATGAATTGAACCAAATGGAGAAATTCCCCATCGGCACTTTGGATGTCTCCCTTTGCAAATGGTGCAGACAACAGGTTTGATTTCCTATGATCTGTAATGGTTTCAAGACCAAATGTCTATATCACATTTTTGCCAGCAGGGAAGTTTCTGTCAGTTCCCAGTTCTATTTCACACCATATATTAATAATGAGAAAACTGATGAAAAACTTTACGTACACATTGGAAGCAGGGCACTCTAGATAGCACTTAGGTAGACGGCTACAACCTTGTTTCCATCAAAAGGTGCATCTTCAGGGCAATACACTTCAGAGTATTCAGAAAGATTCTAAGCCGATATACAAAGCAAATTCACACCAGACATAACCCTTCTCTGCACTCTGTCACTAATATAGGTATGCCTTTTGTGAACATTCCTTTTACAAAAGCTCAATTTTATCATAATATATTGTCTAAATGATTAATTCTGTTTCTGGAGACCCAGCATTCTTCTATAATCAACTCTATAATTAAGTGTGAAAAAGAGGTTTTAGAGATTAAGAGTAAATATTTGCCCTTTTTGCATGGATAAAAAATATATTTGTTGTGGTCAAGAACTACTGTCCCCTGGGCAGGAATTTTGTTTTTGTGAAATTCTAGTGCCTACTATTTCGGTGGCCAGAACTTAGTGGGAACCAATGGAGAATGCTCCTCATGCAAAGCAGGGCAAGGGCAGCAGTGGCCTGACCAGAGCTGGTTTTATTGCCCAATAACTTTAGTGCAACACATCACCTCTCCTGTCCCGAGTGATCAGCATAACTGATGGACCCCAAAGCAGTGAAAAAATTCCTCGTTTTGGTTTGCTTGTGTGGCTTTTGCTGTCCTTACTAAAATGTCTTTATCTCGACCCTCAAGTTGTCTCACTTCCGCTTTTCTGATTCTGTCCCTTATTGCAATGCAGGGGAGTAAGTGGCTGTGTGGTTAAACACAACATATGCAAAACAAACACAAATTACAAAAATCAAAGAAAAATAAATGTTTATTTAGATTTGCTCCCTCTTTATTTGTGTTTCCATAAAAATTTAAATTCACAAAGAACCCCCAGTGCTCAACAGCAGTGAATGTTGAGTTAATCACTCATTTGCCCAAGAATGCATTCAAACACCTCATTTTTGACATTTTCTTTAGAAAAGGTAAGATTCTGTATCTTGCCTTAAGAGTTTAAATTGAGGTCAATGTCTTGCTCAAAAGAAAGGACCATCTGGTGCTTTTCCATTAACTAGTGCTAACTAAAATATCTAAGGGAATCAGCTCCCCACAACTGCCTCCACCCCAAGTATTCACATTACTGTTTAAAGGCCCAGTTTAGTAATGTGACTCCCACCTCAGACCACTCAAAAATATTTGAACTAAAGGCAGTAAATGCTGTACTATTAACTAATGCTGAAGACCTTGTCTGTTAAACAAGAAACCAGTCCATGACTTCTAAATAAACTTATACCACAAAGGGGTCTTACTAGCAGGTATTGCATGCTTGGCATTTGTCTCTTAAAGTTCTCTGAAACGGGCACTGAACACAGTAGTCAGTAAGTATGCTTATTTGCTAGGCTGCATGGAGGAAATGAAAAATGGTTCTTAATTGTATGTTTCATGGGTGATAGCCAACCCCACTATAACTAAATGAATGTATATGATGATATTATTGACTCTTCTTTCCAAAAGACCATGTTAAATGCTTACTGTACAGCCCTGTACCTGTAAAGGGCTATGGATCTGACAGGAATTTCAATGATTTTTCAGTAGCTGGCTTGTTCTGAAGCACAAAGCAATAAAGCTGAACACAACTGGATGCCTGTTCAATGCATGCTCTACAACCTTAGGAAAAAAGTACCAAAGAGGGGAAAAGAAAATGAGTAGTAAAGTGTCTAATCTGTCTCCCAGTTACTTCACCACTTCAGTGTAATTTGATAGTTAGATTTATTTATTTACTGAGGTTTCGTCAGTATTAGAGGGGATTTTAAGTACCAGAACATAAAAGTTTTTTGAGCAACTTTACTAAGAAGAGAAGCTCTACATTCAGTGACAACTCAACAGGCATTTAAAAAACTCCACCTCTTCTGCTAGCTGAACGTGACATCGGCAGTAACTGGTTCTCTTGAAGAAGGGCCTGGTTGAATACTTAACAATTTACATTCCGATGAGTAACTGCATCTCTCAGGGCATAATGCATTCTGCAAAACCTAACTCTTCGTCATATGTATCCTCCCTATTTTTTAATGTTACAAGTCATAGGACGCTAGAGTGTAGATAGAATGAAGAAAAGAGAAAGGAAGGAAGTGTAGCTTTATATATGGAAAAATTTTCTTAGTCTTGCATGAACTACAAGAAGATAGTAGAAGGTAAATATTAATAATATACTTGGTTCAGTTTCAGAACAAAAACACTTTTCAAGGGACTCTGTAGGAAAATGATAACCTGCAGAAGTTGTAGCAGATAGAATGGGAAAAGTCAATCTCCAAAAGCAAAGCACTTACTTTTACTGAGTAATCTTAGGAAATTCCTTATGGCAGAAAAAATAATTAATTCTGTTTTAGAATTGATGCATTTTGAAACTGCTGCAGCCACCCATCAGCTTGTTGCTTCTTTGTGGTCCTCCATCTTAGCATAGCTTTAGGGCACAGCTGAGATCCTTTTGTAGACAGCTTCAAGATCATTGCACCTGCGGTCTGATCACAGCAGATGAAATCTGGCATGGTGCAAGAAGCTGAAGCTTTGCAGCCTCACTGTGACCCTACCCAACAGTCTGAAAGACCAGAAGTTGATGATTTCCTGGTGGTCGGATAAAAGGGAGTGGTTAACATCAGTGGCAGCCTTTTGACCCACCACCAGTGTATGATACCTTTTCTAACCGGAGGAGTTAGGCTCCTATAAGGGAAGGTGTGTCCTCAAATGACACACCTGATGGACATACTTATCCCTGCCCAAGCTTCTTTAAAGGTATTGGTTTTGAAGTTATTGATGGTAATTTTAATTATGCCAAATTCAGGAATCTCATTCTCAGATAAGGGTGGGAAAAATACATTAAGATACTAGTAATTCAAATATATCAAAATAAATGTTTTGTTGTAGCCAATAAAACTTTGCCCAGGCAAGTTTCAGTCGAATGGTAATTTTCATTTCAATAACTTTTCTTCCTCAATAGCAAGTAGTGGTTTATGCAGGAACTGTAGATTTCTTTTCCTTCTGTGTAAAATTTAAGGGGTTTAAAGAGATTATTAAAAAGGCTAGTGTACTTCCTGGCCCCCCCCAAACATTGTTAGAGATTCATCTTACCCCATTTACAAATGATTTTGCCTTCATTCAAATTTGCCTATTTGCTTTTACTTCTCCTATTAATACATCTGCTTTTGCTGTGCATGCAAACTTGGTAGCTCTGATTTTATTTTTACTGAGCCTGGCAACAACAAAGTCAAAATTATATTGGATTATTATGGATTGCTTATGCATTCAAATAAAAAGGAAACACTGCCAGTGGGGATAGAAATAATCACATGCAATTTAAACTACCCCTTCAGGACCCTCCAAATATTGAGGATGTTAATAATGTGTGGACAAAAGACTGTGTGAGTGATGACATTTCAGAAAAAGCAAATGTTGGCATGGGAGTATAGTCAGTAATGGAAAAGGAAATAAGTAAATTCTATTTCAAAGTTGATCATGAGCTCCCACTTATTTCTCAAGCAGGAGAATTTTCAGTTTTGCCCCTTGAAAGTGGTGGTGTGCTGCATATATTGTTTTCCATCGCATGTCTGCGTTAAATGATGGAGCACTGGCACAGGTTGCCCTCAGAAGTTGTGGAGTCTCCATACTTGGAAATATTCAAAAGCTGTCCTGGGCAACAGGCTCTAGATGGCCCTGCTTGAGCAGAGAACCAGAACACCTCCTGAGATTCCTTCTGAGCTCAGCCTTCTGTGATTCTGTGAAATGTGATGTTAATAGTGCTTATATGAATTACAGTATTCCATGTAAAAAGTTATTACTGAAATTTGACAACCATCTCAGCAGATAATAGTATAATATTTTTCCAGAGTTCAAATGGTTTAATTTCAAAGAAGTAAACGCCAGGCCAATTTTTAGCACATTTTACTTACTGTCTGATTAGAAAATGGCTCTGCTTATGCATTCCAACAGAATGCAACAATTGTCACACCTATTTTAATACAGAAATAATTCTTCCAGACTATAAAAGATATATTTCCTGTTTTTCTCTTTTTCTCTTATTCTCTTCCTTTCCCTACTCCTTAATATTTTCTGCATATTTACATACGTATATATGTACACACACATATGCTGGTTTGCTAAAAAGCTGATGGGAAAAACCAAGAAAAATATGACTATCATATTGTTTCATAATGTAGTTTAAATATGTTCATGATTTAGTAGCTATTTTTCCCCAGAATTATGTACTGAAATGATTAGGTTTTCAAAATACCTCTGATCTGATCTAGTGCCTTCTACAACGGATAGATTTTCCAAAAGACTAGCTGCATTAAGTATTGATTTACTCTGATTTTATGTACCTACTTGTAGTTTCTAACCCTGTACTCCAGAAATCAGATTTTTAAGAAAATTTGTCCATAAATGTACAGGTTATATACCAACAAACACATATGAGTACCCCTATGTACCTATTAAATAAAAATCCACCATTGTTACTTCATTCAGTTTCACTTAGGACCCTTTGCATTATTAGATTTTTGCCCTGATAAAGAGAAAAAAAAGAGGTGCATATATTTTGCCCTCTGAGTGTTCCCTGAAGCAATGCTAAGGAGGAAAGGTTTTGGTTCTGCAATACCATACATATTCATAGGATGTAATCTATATTCCACCAAATAATACCAGACTAAATCCACACAACTAATTTAAAGAGGTTCTCGTTCAGTCTCCCTGAGTATTCACTAGATGCAGAGAAAAAAAATGAGAGCACTCCCATGGGATTTGGCACATTTTGGTGCCAGGCAAAATATCATCTGGAACTGGCTCACCAGGACACACTTGTAAAAACAAGTACCTATTAGTTTGTATGAGACTGCTCTAAACACCTGGCTTTCTACATTACCTATTATTTTTACTGTGCTTAGCTTAAATTCTGGGTCTGAGTTCAGCTTGCATAAATAGGTTGTGTGGTGGGGGCTCTGCAGGGGTTGCCAAAGGAGCTTCTCTGTCAGTCAAAGGAAATTAGTGACAGTAAAATTACTTCATGGTGCAGGCTAGAGTTTCTGTCCCATCCATGCAGCAAATCCAATTGTCTCCTGCTTTATTTCCTGAAACCTTCATGCTGGAAGAGATATACTCCATTGTATAACTAGATATTTATGAAACATTTATTTCAACAGCAGTAATTTTTTAAAAATACCATCAATTTAAAGAGAGTTTTGTTTGCTTCCTGCATTACCATTTTGTGATGTTGACCAGGAAGTGAGCCTGGGAACAGGAAATCATGCATGCTCTGTTGTGTAAGTTTATGGAAGTGACAGACTAAGAAACCAATTTAGATGTCCTTTTAAAAAGCTTTGTCAAAGTTTATTTTCTGTTTGTTTTGAAGACTGTAGCTTTAGAATTCTAAACTATACCATTAGCTCAGGTAAATTTGCAAATTTTCCTTGAAGTCAAGATAGCTGGCCTTACTGACACCAGTTGAAAATTTGGCTTGAGATTTCAAAAATCACTGTGAAAAAATGTTGGTGTTGTTTTTCTTGACTAAGATTGTTTGCCAAAGTGGAAAATGAAGCAAAAGCTTCAGGGCTAGAAGAGTTTCAGCTATGCATCTCAAAGACAGCTGGGACAATGGGCCATTACTGGCAGTTGTTTCTTCCACATGACAGTAAAGTTAGTCGATCCTTTTTTTTTTACTAAATCTGTGTCCTTTAAACCAGTAAATCCTGCTCATTATGCCAGGGCATTTACACCCTGGCAGAAAGAGATCAAGGGAGCTGTTAGCTGTTTCAAGCACAGAGATTGTCTGAAAGCCAAAAGAACTGTAACTACATCTCCAAACTTGGCACGCCAAGTTTGAGACCAGCCCACATAAGAGAAGGCAGGGAAGCTCAAGGCTTATCCCGGGCAGACAGGCCTCTTGCAATGAGACCATTCCCCTGCCTGTTTTATACCTTGGGTTGAAGTAAATTGTACCTTGCTTGGAAGAAGATCTTCCTGTGTCTTTGTGTACTATTCTTATTCACAGTAGCAGAGGGTAACAACATTACTCAGCTTGCTGTGCAAAAAAGCTGGCATACAGAGAGATACACCCAACTGGATCATAGCATAGCACCCCAGAAAGACATACAGGGTCTTTAAGAGTGTTGAGAAAATGTGTGTAGTGGAGAGAAAGGAGCAAGATCTAAGATTAAGCCTCCTCATGGAATTATAAACACTTCTACTCAAGCTGTTTGAAGTAAAATGAGAGTTAGTCATTCTCGTGCGATGGAGAAGCAAAGTATTTTGAATAATCTGTACACCTCTTTGTTAATATTTTTTTTCCTCTGAAATAATTTCTTACTGTTTTGAATGTTCTATAATTCATGCTACTTCCTCAAACATTTCTAAACCAAAGTACTTCACTTTCTCTGTTCCACATAGAGCTGTTCTGGTGAAATCAGATAAATAACATTTTTCTTAAATCAGTTCATTCATCACACTCAAATCTCTCTGCTTAATATATGGATATAATGTAGGAAAAACATTTGCTTTTTACAGAGTTTTGTCTTATCTCGTGGTACTGCAACACTTCCCACTTCTACATTGTCTTCTCAGTTGTGCCTTTAGCTGATGCAAATAGGCATGAATAGACTGACACAATGCTTCAAGTTTGAATACATCTGTCAGTGATTAAAAGACTGAGTAACAGCCACCTGAAATAGCAAAACTGGTCATCACTTTCAGCCTATTGTTCCATTTTGTAAAGGACATGTCCTGAGGTGGGTATTTTGGGCTCCTGACAGTGGAAATCTGGGACACAGTTTAGAGCTAGATGAAGATCACAGACATACATCCACCTTGAAGAGTCATATGATGAGACTGAAAGGGTTTTTTAATGGAAAATAGTATGAAAATATGACTGCATGTGTATATATATAAATATAGTGCTTGCCAGTGTCTGTAGACTGCCCCCACCTAAAGAATGAAAAGCATCAACTAATCCCTACTAATCCCTGCATTAAGCTTCCTGATCCTGCAACCACTGGTTGAGCAGATTAATTGCAGACTAGTAAGAAGCACTAGAGGCAAGGCATAAAGAGGATACTTTCTGTCAATAGATCAACACTGCCTCCCTCAAGACCCTTGCAGAGAAGCTTAATGAATTACAGCCTTGATGAGCAGAGTGAGGTAGATTAAAAACTGGATGAATAGCAGCATCCAGAGAGTTATGATCGGCGGCACAAAGTCTCATTGGAGGTCAGTGTTCTCCAGGCATCTGTGCTGGGTCCAAGCCTGCTTAACATCTTTATTAATGATCTAGATGAAGAGGGACAGCATATTCTCAGCAAATTTGCTGATGACACAAACTGGGAGGAGTGGCTGAAGTGCCAGGTCATACTTCATAGTCCTACACTGAAGTGGAACAACTCTATGCACCAATATATACTGGGGGACACCCAGTTGGAAAGCAGCTTTGAAGAAGAGAACCTGGGGGCTCTGGTGGACACCAAGTTGGACATGAGCCAGCAATATGGTAGCTAAGAAGGTTCATTAGGAGAAGTGTTGCCAGCAGATGGAGGGATGTGATCCTGCCCCTCTACTCAGCCCTGGAGAAGCCACATATACAGTGATGGGTCCAGTTCTGGGCTACTCATTGTAGCAGAGACATGGACATACTAAAATACCCAACAAGAGGCCACACAGATAATTAAGGCACTGGAGCTTCTCTCCAATGAAGAACAGCTGAGAGACCTGGGACTCTTCAGCCTGGAGAAGAGAAGGCTCAGAAGGATCTTGTCAATATCTATGAATACCTGAAGGGAGAATGCAAAGAGGACAGAGCCAGGCTATTTTCAGTGGTGCCCAGTGACACACTGAAACACAAGAGGTTCCCTCTGAACATCAGGAAACAAATTTTTACTGTGAAGATGACTGAACACATGGGTGCCCAGGGAGGCTGTGGAGTCCCCATCCTTAGGGACACTCAAAAACTGTCCGGACATGGTTCTCAGCAACCAGCTCTAGGTGGCCCTGCTTGAGCAGGGGTCTGAACTGGATGACCTCAAGAGGTACCTTCCCACCACAGCCATTCCCTGATTCCATGATCATGCTGCACTTGAAGGTCCCAGTGAAATGGATTAGCTACCTTTCTATAAAGGTCTCTTCATATTAAAGCACCTATGTAGTGGTTTGGTCCAAAATACTCATTACTTACTTATTTACCTTCTGTGAGATAAGAATTAGGAGAAAGCAAAGCAGGCACAAAACTTAAAAGAATATAAAGAAGTTTCTTAACAGACCTAAAAGAAGAAAAAAATCAGACCACACCTTCAGAACACTTCTCCTCCCCCCACCTTTCTCCCTTCACCCACTGACAATGTAAAAAGACAACCCTTGAGATTTTCAGTCAGTTTACCACTTCTATAATAACGTTTTTTAGTTCACTTAGGGAGAGGAGTCTCTCTTGCTCATGCTTATGGAGACATCTCCACAAGAAATTCTCTCATGTCTTCAGTATCACAAGACAGCCGCCCATGTTGGTTCTCTGCTCGCATGTGAAAGTCCCTTTCCCCAACTTAGAAAGGTTTTCCCACAACTGTTTTCGAGGGTCCAATCTTGACCTATTGGGGTACCATTTTAAGGTTGAGCTGTTCAAAAACAAAAGTTCTCTTCACCCATCTCAGGGAGCATCTTCATCTCTAGGAATAGAGGCCCTCCCCCTTCCCTGGGAGCAAAAAGGTCCTCATCATCTTCATCTCTAGGACTATCTCTGGGAGCATCTCTAGGAACAGAGGTCTTTCTCCTTCTGATTTGCAGCAAAAGGGTCCTCATCACTTCCATCTCTCCCTGTTCAAACTTCTCATCAAATTACAGCTGCTTCAGCATTTGCTTATTTCAGCACAGGTACTTTTGCTCACAAGTACAGTTTGAACGCTCCAACCCCCCGTGCTTTCATGAAATTACAACGGGTACTCTGATGTATCATAGTCCATCACCACCATAGCTTTACAACAGAATTTCAGCTTTAAGCATCTCCTCTGTCTCCTCCCTCAGGGTTTCAGCTCTTCTTTCTTTACTTAATGTCTGCAGGTTTCATCTGTTCTGGAGGAAGCTTACAGCACTAAAAGGGTTAATCTCACCCGGGCCTTGTAGCTGAAGTTCGCTTATCGCTGTTGCTCACAGGATCTTTGCTGGGCAGCGGGGCGGCTTCAGCTGAATCTTTGGCGGCACTGGAGGCGGGGGAGTGTGGAGCCAGGCTGCGCTGTCTGCATGTAACAGGGATGTGGGGGGGGGGGGAGGGGGGGCTGTGGATGGAATGGGGCCACACAGCTCCAGGATGGCTGTGTCCTGGCCCGCACCCGCTGGGCCCCATACGGGCCCAGCCCAGTTACCTGTCCCAAGGCCGGAAGCAAGAGAGCTTCCTGAGGTTTGTCCATTCTTATATGTGGACCACAGAAGCATGTCAAGCTTTTTAAGTGGCTTAAAAAATTGTCAATATTCAAACTAGCCAGTTGATAGGCTCTGTCAGATCATAGAGGAAGCTGTAAGCACCTCTTTGCAAGAAAATCACTTCCATAGCTATGCTAACCCATGATAACCTAGAACCAACATAAGACATCCTTCAGAAAAGGCAATGCTGACTCTTTTATTAAAGCGCTTGATCACTTCATAATACTTTTTGCTAAATTTCCTAGTGCACAAAAACTATCATTTTTATTACAGTGCTGAAGATACCTTTGTTATCATGCTTCCTTGTACATGTTCCTGCTATGGCAGGACTCCTTCCCTCCCTCCCTCTCTTCCTCTCCCTGTGATTTCTCATGAGCATTTCCAGTGACAGAGCCCTGCACGGAGTCTGCCATCCCTCCAGCCCTGCTGTGCAGAGTGATATCACTACAGACATCCATCCTCTCAAGATCTTCTCATCTTTTGAAACTCTCACCTTTGACTAGGAAGGAAAAGAGGCATTTATGCTCTTGCTGAGATACAAAGCAGCTGGGTTAGGTGGGAGGAGAGACACTGCATCTATGTCACAGTCACTTCTGTCACTAGGCATGAGTTATGAGAGTTGGGTAGCAACTTCAAATGTGCAGATAACTTTTTGTAACTCTGGGGTCAACCCCACAAGTTTGACTAAATAACAAGTCCTTCACTAACACATATCAGTTAGTCAGTAGGTTGAAAGATTTACACTGGCTTTTGGGAGAAACCAACTCCATTCCCCAAAAGCAGATTACTTTCCTTGCACTGTGAGGATAACCCACATATTATTACAACTTTTGTAACTTTTTACCAATGCATATTCTCTGGATTTTCACTCCTAACACACTGCTGCCTAGAAATACCTATATCAGGAGAGTATTTCTGACCAAACTGGCAGATACACAGTGAACTAAAGTTGAGAAGAACAAGCAAAGCACAGAGTTTTGAGTTGAACAGACTACAGGAATATACATTCATTTTTAAGTTCTTGTGAATTATTTAAAATAAAATTATGGTTTGGCACCTTTATATCTACAAATTTAAATAATTAAATATATAACTCTAGAAATTATGGGATTGTTCAGTTTAGAAGACGTGAAGATGTACTTGCTAACTAAGCTAAGCAATTTGGGAAACCTATTATGGCAAAATTATAAAACAAACAATCCTCCATCCCATCTTTGGAATCCATCACCTCCTGACTCTTAGAACAGTTCTTAAAGGTGAAAGATGCACAATAGTCTTTATTTCATCAGAGAATACTGAGAGCTGTAGCTCTGTATTATAAGCAGTTTCAAGGCATAAAGAAATATTTCTGAAATACAATGAAGGATATTTCTTATTTCATCTTACAACTATCACTAAATGACTTTCAGACCCACATTTGTTAAAATTAATTGCAAATCAATTTCTTCTGCCAGTCCTACAAAACAGGGAAATGTAACTCAAATGGATACCCATTTAGGTGTTTTGTTGGCAGAAAGAATAAACCTCACAGGAAAACTGTTTTCAGAGAGTTTGGGTTCCTGTGAGTGGACTTGAAAATTTGCATCAGATTTTTGTGCATCAGTATACCTCACCAAGTTCTTATCCCCCTACCAGTCAAACTACAGAAAAGTTCTCATTCTCAGGCCCCCTGAACTCAGCATGTGCCTAATTTTACAAAAAAAAAAAAAAACAAACCAATGAGCTTTGAGATGTTACTTAATGGTTATTTGGTTTGGAATAGTAAACAGACAGTTTTAAAGTATTGAGATCAATCTTTAGTAATATTTACTCATTGTTTTGTAGTAGCATCTACCAGTTCTACTCATGGATCATGTGATACATGCACATAAGTTCATCTCCTAATACATCAAAGTGTCCTGCTT